>NC_080571.1:177584448-177879448 GCF_030247185.1 Malaya genurostris
TCCAAAAATGGTAAGTAACAAAAACTACCTAAACATGAATTCAAGCTCAATTTGGTTTTGAAGAATCTTATATCTGCCATTGGAATTATAAAAATTTCATAATGTGTATACATAGATTTTGATTTTGTCATAAAAAAAGGTTTTGAAATTACTTGAAAATTCGACTAGTGAAAGTTGACATTCGACTAGGATAAGTTAAGCAATTCCTCCGTGTGTATGTATGTGTATTGTATGTGTCAAACAACGTCACTCAATTTCTCAGGCATGGCTGCACCTATTTTCCCAAATCAGGCTGAAATGAAAAGGCTGCATAGGTTACTATTGAATTTAATTCGGATCCGACTTCCGCAGTTACAAGTCTAAGAATGTCGAAAATTTTCTACTCTAATTCGCTAAGTAGCTTGTGTCCGCATTAAAAAAAATCAACAAACGTTTGGAACTTTAAATATTGTAAATGAATAGTGAAACATTGTGAGAGCCGAGTTCATTGCATATATTTAACAGTTTTCTTTCTGAAAAGAAATTATGTTAAAAAAATGATAAATGATATATTGCAAAATGTAGGTGTGATTCCCCGGTGAACGACCACAATTAAGTTTGAAAGCGGGAATAAATAAGTATAATAATAATAATAATAATAATAATAATAATAATAATAATAATAATAATAATAATAATAATAATAATAATAATAATAATAATAATGTTAATAATAATAATAATAATAATATTAATAATAATAATAATAATAATAATAATAATAATAATAATAATAATAATAATAATAATAATACTCAGCACGTTGAATAGTAGCCATGTGATCATTGAGTTTGCTATGTCCAGTCAGAGCTCTGACCAGAATACTGCAATGATGCTTGGAAAAATACAGTAGACACTTTGACATTTTCAGATTTAAATCTGGTAGCCATGCTTTTGTCTGAGCGCAAGTTTGCAAGCTGCGCCAGTAGCTGGCATGTTTGGATGCAGCCCAAGAACGAATCTTGTGCTTTATCCAACTAGTTGAAAGTGGTAAAGCTGGTTCAGGACCAACGAAATCATTCGTTTCACCAGCTCTAGCCAACTCATCAAATAATAATAATAATAATAATATTGTGGCTGTCATTTCCGACCCTAAAAAATTCATTGGTTTAGTTATCCTAGGAGAAACAGAAAAATCAAAACGTCGTTATTCAGAATAAGGGTGCATAAGATATTTTCGGAGTATTATCAATGAATGCTAGTGTATCTGTTTCTTTAGGAATAAGAAGGAAGCACTAAGGATGAATACTTCAGTAATTCAGATATATGAGCCGTTACACAAAACTCTGTGTTTATCTTTTAATATTCGTTAGTTATTAAAATTCATTGCCTTCGCCGACAGTATATATAAATCTAAAACAATTTCTTTATTTCACAATGGTATTGTAATGAAACGTTACTAAAGTTTCCTGCAAAGGTAATCCCAACAACGCAATCGTATGTACTAGTACCATTTCATTGAGGCAGCCGAAATAGTGCGAGCGCACTATGAACCACAGCTCGTCTCCAGAAACAGCCGGTTTATTGCTTCAAGAGACATTGATGAGACAGCCGGCTTGCGACAGCCCTTCGTAACAGTAATTCCCTAAAAATCAAAGGATGTCTTCGATTTTCTAAGGCTGTCCCCGTAACATTTTATGCGAATGAGCGAACAGAAAGAAACAGGATACAAACAGCCCGTTCGGTTTGACTACTCTCCGGATAGAATACTCTCATCAAACTGGTGAGTAGAAACTGTCTCAGTGACAGCATTCATTTAGGCATGCGAGCGCTGTTGCCATTACAGTTCGGCATATGCTTGCACACATATTGTAGACTGGGCTTTCGACTTTGCGCTCCGACAGTTCATGCTATCTCGTGGCGGATGTCATTGAAAAGCAGTACTGCTGGGAAGCCTGATCGACACGCACACTTGCTCAATGGTTTCTCCCATAGTAACGTTGACAATTGAGCTGATAAAACGATTGTGTACAGCAACCAATACTCCACCAAACCGTGTATTTTTGCTATTCCGATTGTTACGATCACAACGATGCACATAGTACGTACCACCAAATAGTTGCGATGAGTTTATTGCTGCATCGAGGCCAGTCTCGATCAAAATAATCACATCGAAATTGCTTTCAAGTGCGTTGCAATAAAATTCGTCAATTTTACTCCGTAGTACACGAACATTCTGGTAGTATATCCAAAGACGGCAATCATCAACAGCTGGAAACTGCGGCGAAGAAGCATCAAATCCGGAAATATTAGGAATAGTATAATACTCGCCTTTGGTGGAAACCCTAGGGTTTCCACCGTCAACAGAAAGCCGCCGAGAATAGTTATCATGGTTGGAGCAAACTCTAGAGTCTCCACCGTTCACAGAAAGATTACCAATAGTGTTGTTAAATCGATTTAAATTAGTTACAGCTGATTGATATGGCTCGGTGTCCTTTGGTTTTTTGATAACTCGACAAATTCACGGAGCAGTATTCCATCCGGCCAAACGGAAGCATCAAGAGCGAGTTCTCTCAACGATGGATCAAGTCCAACTTTGAACGATACAAACGTCAGATTGGTCACATCTATATCCTTCGGCACTAAACGAATGATGTCGACCGGCACCGTTATCTTCAAGCAGCGAGAAACTATTTTTTGCATATCCTCCGTAGTCACAAGAGGGTGAAAACCTGATAAATAGAGTCAAAATTTTGGTTGGCTTGTCGTGGATGTCAAGGATGGTGCGAATAAATCAGTTATATCTATGGTACTGGTGCCGCGATCAGATGGAACACCAATAGTTTCCGACTATCACAACCGGCTTCCGACCCACCAGGTCTGCGGTCAACCTGACCTTCATTACCACGGCGACGTTTAACACCAAGCCTCGGCCAGTCATTCTTGGTGCGAATCGAAGGTTTGTCCAAGAGAGAGTCAAATGATATGCAACGATCGAGCTCACGGTTGGCACGACTAAAACTAAATCCACAGAACTGCTGGCTGATATGAAAATAATATTCACAGAAACCACAGCACAACGGCTCAATTTCGTTTATTTCCAACTGACATTCACTGCATTGTTTTTTCATCTCCATTCCACAATTAACAGGAAGGATTGTACTTTAATATGAATAATAAATTTTGAAATCAGATGAACCGTTTGTGTTTTATTGCATGTTTAAAAAAAAGTTACATGGCGGACCCTGTACTCATCAAACCCGTTCCAAAAATACCCCTATTGTAAGGGTTTTCTTTTAATATCAATAAACCGCAAGTAGTCATCTTGGAATTTAGAACCACCTCAAACATCGTTCTCTGACATGTACTCATCAAACCCGTTTCAAAAATACCCATATTATAAGAGTTTTCAAGGAATATAAAAAAAACACAAGCGGAGGGAGTAGCCATAGCGAAGGTGAGCGGAGTGTACTATTGAAGCTGCTACGCTCCACCGAGATGGTCAATAGACCAGTTAACCCGGATGGACGACAGGTTGACCGCAGACCTGGTGGGTCGGAAGCCGGTTGTGATAGTCGGAAACTTCAAAGCCTTGGCAACGGCTTGAGGCAGCCGCTTTATCAATAGGAGAGGACAGACGCTACTGGAGGCCCTCGCCAAGTTAGACGTCGTGTTAGCGAATGATAGACTGAAAAGTACCTTCCAGGGGAACGGAGTCGAGTCGTTTTTCGACCTGACTTTCTATAGTCCCGGTCTAGCCGGAGATCTTAATTGGAGAGTTGATGGTGGCTACACCCATAGCGACCATCAAGCCATTCGCTACACGATCGGTCATATGGCGAGAAGCACAAGGTGGAGTAATACTCCCAAAACTCTAGCGTGGAAGGTGGCTAACTTCGACCGCGAAACGTTTCGCGCTGCCCTTGAATTGGAGGAGCACAACGCGAGCCTGAGAGGGGACGAGTTGGTCGCTATCTTGTCACGGGCGTGTGACGCAACCATGCCTAGAAAGGCTCAACCAAGGACCACTAGACCACCGGTCTACTGGTGTAACGAGCAAATTGCACGCCTTCGCGCATCCTGCCTCAGGGCTAGAAGAAGGATGCAAAGAGCTCGATCAGCGGAGATGAGGATTCAGAGGAACACGACGTTCAAAACGCTGAAGTTAGCACTAAACAAGGCCATCAACGCAAGCGAATGAGCCTGTTTGGAACAGCTATGTGAGGGAGCCAACTCCAACCCATGGGCCTACAGGATGATAATGGCCAAAACGAGAGGGACTCTAGCACTCCCTTAACGTAGTCCGGCGAAGTTGAAGGAGATCATAAAGGTTTTCCTTCTCCATCATGACCGCCCCGCTACCAGCGAACGAAGTTGAAAATGTGACGAATGAGGAGTTGCTCACTGTGGCGAGATCGCTAGTTACAAAGAAATCCCCGGAGCCAAACGATATCCCGAACGTGGCTCTAAAAGCGGCCATAATGACAAAACCGGACATGTTCAGAGAGGTCATACTTCCAGAACCGAGTATTGCTACGGCTACGAGACCGAGGAAGGCATACATAACACTCCAATCACGGCAGGAGTACCACAGGAATCTATCTTAGGCCCGATCATGTGGAATATAATGTACGATGGAATACTGAGGTTGAGGCTCCCTCCGGGTGTCAAGATAGTCGGTAGAACACGTCTTGTTCGCATATTCCCGTTTTGCGGCTCAAAGAAGTGAGCTACTGCAGGCGTGTGGCATTGACACCACACCGGAGAACCTGATCCAGAGAATGTGCCACTGCGTAGATAACTGGAACGCAGTGTCGACCGCAGCATTCCAAATTGCGGGCATATTGCAGCGGAAATGGAGTGCGGAGCTACAACAGGCAGCCACGACCGCTGGTCGCGTGCAACCGTAGTAGGCTCAAGAGAGATCAGCGTCGAGCGAACCGAAAGCCATGCTCTCACCGGAATCGCCAAACCGACCTAGGCACTCCTTCGGGTGTCCCGTGTGGTGTAAGAGAGGACTCGGTGTCAGGAGAATCTCCTTCGCCTGGAAACTCTCCGTCGGAGTAGTCTAGATCCTTTTTAGGATCTAGGACTAGATGAGGAGATCGTCGCGTGATACCGTTAGGATCGTCTGAGTGCCAGTGTACCGGAAGTCTCGCTCCAACCGGAATCATTGGATCGACTTAGGCATCCTTTCGGTCTTGTCGTAGACGTGTACCGTAAGTGTCGGTTCGGGAGGACTTCCCTCGTCGGGGAACCCTCCGTCGGTGTAGACTAGATCTTTTGGCGGAGACTAGTCGCGTAGCTCCACAACGTAGCATAAGTTTTGGGTCGTCGGGGCGCCAGTGAACCGGAAGTTACCCTCCAACCGGCATAACTGGACCGACCTCGTCATCCAGCTGGTCGATCTCTCGAGAGCAGGATGCTGATCCCCATTCTGCATAAATCGGGGAAGGGTGCTGTGAGCACCAATAGCCTTCCATCCAGTAATACCTAGCATTGGTGCCGGGAAGGTAGGGTTGGAGATCCAAGTTGTGGGTAGTTCCAATTAACGGTTGGGTAGTCCTGTGGAGAGTCCCACACTCCGTGTCTAAATTGCATTGCACCTTGTAAAAAAAAAGCGTTTACGTATAGAAAAAGTAGCGAGAACATTCTGGAGTTAATATATAGAAAGCCAACCACTACAGAAAGTATTATACGTTATACTACTAATCATTCTCATCAGCTTAAAATGTCAGTTTTTCATTCACCATATGATTCATTGAATGCTTAAACTTGCCTACGGAGGAAATGCGGTAAGAAACGAGAAAACCTGTTTTAATACACCTAGTGGTGTAATGATGTCTATTTCATGTATAATATTGTGGTATTCTATTCAATATTTTTCTCTTAGATTTTTGAAAGAAACCATGGGATTGCTTGTGCATTAACTAGTATAATACACAGAAGGTAACAATGCTTTGCTCGCGTAGGTCATTCTTAAGAAAACGATCTGGGTTCACTATTATATGCTCTTTAGGTACAGGAGCCCGTGAATCAGTATAAACGAACTCGAGAAGAGTGAGTTAGATCCATTTTGGTATATATGATCACCATTTCCGGTGCTTCCGGAACCGGATACCGGGTACCAGGATAGCCGGAATCAGTTTGTTTAGTTGCCTACTGATAATGACTATCGATTTGTGTAGTCTTGCGACCAGTTTAGAAATTTCTTGACGTTTTTTGTTTCGCCGGTTTAAGTGACAGTGTACAATATTGTACACACTTTACCCTATAACTCCGGAACCGGAAGTCGAATCCGAATGAATGAGTGAGTTAGATCCATTTTGGTATATATGATCACCATTTCCGGTGCTTCCGGAACCGGATACCGGGAACCAGGATAGCCGGAATCAGTTTGTTTAGTTGCCTACTGATGATGACTATCGATTTGTGTAGTCTTGCGACCAGTTTAGAAATTTCTTGACGTTTTTTGTTTCGCCGGTTTAAGTGACAGTGTACAATATTGTACACACTTTACCCTATAACTCCGGAACCGGAAGTCGAATCCGAATGAAATTCAGGAATTCCATATGAGACCGTGAGACCATTCATTTGAATCTAAGTCTGAGGAAATCAGTCAAACCATCGCTGAGAAAAGTGAGTGGGATCCATTTTGGTATATATGACTACTATTTCCAGTGCTTCCGGAACCTGATATCGGGAACCAGAATAGCCGGATTCAGTTTGTTTAGTTGCCTTTTGATAATTATTATGACGGTGTTTTACCCTATAACTCCGAAACCGGAAGTCTGATCCGGATGAAACTCAGGAATTCCGTATGGGACCATGAGACCAATGATTGTTGTCAAAACCGGTTCAGCCATCTCCGAGAAACCCTTCAAGCCAATTTTTACTAGTCGGTTTTTCAAGTGATTGCATAACCTTTCTTTTTAAAAAAAGCAAAAATACTTTCTCGATATTGGAAAGCTCAGTGGATATTCGGAGAAATCAATAAAAAGAAAAACTATTGAAAAAACAATCACTTACTACTTTAACCCAACCATCAGAAAATTCAAAAAGAGTTACAGTAAGTAAAATTCGATTTTAATTCCAGTCGAAAATAGCTGAATATGTTTAGAAAATTATGAACTTACATGGATACTAAAAGTAGCTGAAAGTGTAAGAATATATATAAATTTATAAACATACCAAGTTAATATTTATTTATTTATATGTAACTTAGCAAAATGAGTTATCTGCAAGATGTAAAATGATTTACCTGTATTAGTACAACAAAGATAGCACCGCACTTTCCTCCCACTACTAGTTTCTATGTCTGTTACTCTTTCGTGACATTAGCGGGAAATAGTTAGGAAAGTTTTAATATTGTTGAAATAAATGGAATTTATTTTCTTCAAAAGCTATCCTCTAAACGCTAAAATAGGTTTGTTTCTGAATATGTGATATTCGTGTTTATCGATTATCCAATTTGCTTAGTATTGGTCGTCTTAAAGGTAAAAAATCAAAATCGGAAGCAGATAACTTATTGCTATGATATCGAATAGCACACTGAAATCAGAAAGAGATATGGAATTGCTTGAGCTGATAACAAAACTTTTTCTCGGTTTATTGTTACTGCCAAATAACGAAATCAAAATTGAAACGCATAATCAGTTATTGATTTGCCCTGGCAAATACGCCGCGGACAAAGACTAAAAATAGAATGGGCAAAACACCTCGGGAATATACATTTTAGTTGATTTTACTCGCAACAAAAAAAAGATACCTTTTAAGGTGATAACCGGTTTCGAACTTCGATCTTCCGACTTCAGACTGAGTGTCATAGGGCACCTGTAACCTAAATCATCTCAGGTTTACAACTCATTTAACAGTTTAGGATTACTAACACAAATACTAATGGTGATATCTGCTGTCTTTGATAAATACATTGTACAGTGGAGAAAAAAGGATGTAAAACGCGACTTTACACAATAATTTTATAAAAATCTTTGTAAAGATTTTCAAAGTAGGTTTATATTATGTAGAATTGACCGTAGAATCGATTGATGACAATTAGAATAGCTGCAAAATTCACTATCATGACCGTTTTGCCCCAAATTTCCTTTTTTTCTTACCTTACTAACTGTAAAACTCTTAAAAAGTGTATTTGACTAATGAAAAGGTACTCCTGACATTTTCATAAGCTCTATAAATGGATTGCAGTTTGTCAAAACAACCGCAAATAACTGTATTCTGTTTTACTCCAAATAATTTTCTTCAATAAATTATGTGCAACATTGTTTTACCCCAATTTTCCTGCAAACTTAATTTTAAGTTCAATTCTGATTTACGACCCTGAAGTAGCTCGTTCAACCCGTTTTACTCAATTTAATTTCATAAATCGTATAATTAGTAACCCATCTTTCGAATTACAAAAGAAGGCTTATTGAGGTTGATTAAAATCTACTAATATTATGTAGAAAACCATAAAAAGTAGATTACAAATAGATTCAATGACCGCACGAATCATGTTATACCGTGTTACTCCAATTTATCCTATCAATATTGAGATAAAACGGAACAACATACTTCATGCAGTTACTGAATTTAATTGTAATCTAATTTTTGTGCTTTGAACTTTAAAAACTCATCACCCTGTAATTTGGAAGTTGAAATCGGATAAAATTCACAAATTTTGTATGGGACCATAAGTTCATTTTAATTTTAATATTTGCCTCTCTCATACACAAAGGTTATGCAATCGCAGTGAAAACCAACTTTTTAACCGAGACCTGGAGGGCCGGTTATATGCACTCACAAAAATTTTGCACTCACTTTTCTTGGAGATCGCTAGGCCGATTTTCACAAACTTAGATTCAAATGAAAGGTCTCATGGTCTCATAGCCTGCTATGGAATTTCATCCTTATCGGAAATGCAAGGTCTTATAGTTTCCTAAAAATGTGTAGAACATTTTATCCAGATTCGACTTCCGGTTCCGGAACTAAAGCGTGATAAGTGGAAAATTACCCATTTCATGAGTAGTTTATCACAAACGACGGTCAAAAACAGATACAAATCCCATAAAACTGTCTGATAAATTCGTCTAGTTTACAGAATTTGTTAGTTTGTGGACATATGAACTTAATTAGGTCTCCCCTTTTTCTGTTCCGGAAGCACCGAAAGTAGAGAAGAAAAACTTCAAAAATAGAACTCACTTCGATTTCTCAGCGATGCTTAATCCGATTTTTGAAATCCTTGTTTGAATTAAAACTCACATTGTCTCAAAAGCTATTGTGAAATTTCATCCGGATCCGACTTCCGGTTCCGCAGTTATAGTTCGAAGTCAAAGTTTTCAAACCGCCATATAGAATGACAATATGTACCACACTGGTACGTGCAACATGGAAGAAGAAAACAAGACACGAACGATGCGTGCTTTGTTTTATTTTGTACACACTATAAAGAAAACGAAACGGCTAGGGATGTGTGCTACTGGTGTGTGATATTGGTAAAAGATGGTGCTGTGGTTGATAAAAAATTTAGTTATTTTATGATAAGTGCGACCGAAAGAATAAAAGAATGCCAATGAATAGAATTGAAATTTATTTGAAAACATATGCAATTTGCACAGCCGGTAGTGCAGTAATACCGTGTTAATGGTGTAGTGATATTAATTATAACAATAATAATAAAAATCCTACTACATGTTTTACGCTGCTGATTCCTGCTGTTTAGCTAGACTTATATATGCGAAAGTAACAGAAACGCAGGTTTGCTTCGTTTGTTAGATTTCGTTTAATTGGTTTAATCGAAATAGATCATGAGATAATAAGTCTAGGTTTAACTAAGTTCAAAACCGTTTCTTTTTGTAGGTTATATTTCTGGCTGGCAAACGACCCGACTACGGCTATTCCGGTCATCTGAAACCGGTTTCGGAAGTATTGGAAATAGTTATCGAAAACTACAAAAAGGATCACTTTTCTTCAAGATGGCAAAATCGATTTTCACAAACTTATAGATTCAAGGGAAAAGTCCTACAGTTTCATACGTAATTCCTAAATTTGTTGTGGATACTACTTCCGGTTCCGGAACTACAGGGTACACAGAATTTGTACAGTCTGCTGGATTAAGTCCGAAAAAACTTTCTTTTTCCTATTCAATGAACAGCTGTTTCAGCGAATTCCACACTAATATTAATGATGTTATGAGTAATATCAAAACGGCATCATTACACCACTAGTTGGATTAAAACAGGTTTTGTTTATTAGATTCGTTCGATATCCGAATGACATACCCAACCCATCGCAGTCTTCTGATTTTCGTTGTCCGTTTCATGGGTGGTTCTCCAAGCAGCGGTTGCAGTTTTTATGGCTCATACGCCGTCTCCACGTTCCGTCTTCCATCTGCAACATGGATGGTCAGGAACACATTTCTTTTGAAAACACTTGAGACGCATTGATCCTCTGCCAACATAGTCCAGGTCTCGTGATCATAGAGAAAAACCGGTCTAATGAGCATTTTGTAGATGGTCGAACTTGATCGAATGATTTTTCTGAGTCGAAAATAATTTAAACTGTCTTTTAAAAATGGTGAAGCTTTTTTACATTATATTTATCAAATGATTATAGTCCAAAAATGACAAGGATCAGCCCTATGGGATTGTTCGAGCTATTGATGCGGAAAAAGTCATGCAAAATTTTTAATGATCGTAATTTTCAATCAAACAGTTTAATCAATCGTAATATATTTAAATGCACAATTGAATGAGAATCTCCTTAAATTGATGTTTTTCAGGAAAAAAACATCGAACGTGTGAACCCAGAATATAACTCAGTTTGCCTTGATTGTATTTGTCTTGTATCCGGCGAAATTATGTCAATAGCCCAAATATATGAAATTATATCTATGTGCTTACTAGTGTAATGGATTTCGATATTTTAAGCTTCTCTTCGGCAAGCTTGTGGTCAAGTTTTGCATGTATGTAGTTATAAAACGCTATTTTTCTCTTGGTAATGTGTTTTGTGGTCGCTCTACGATTTCGGTTGAAGCGATAAACTTTTTTTCAGTATAAATCAAGATCATCTTATTTAAATTTCAAGTTAATCTTAAGCGCGCAAGATTTATCTGGGGTATCACAGAAAGAAGTTGTGAACTTTACAGGTGACATAATTCTACAAACGATACAATTCATATCTACACAGTTCAAAAAAAATTTGTGATTTTACATCTCAGAAGATGAACATAAATGGAGCGTAGTATTTCACACGAATTTATATTCAAGAGCATGGAAAATTGTGTGATTTGAAAATTACATGGATTGAAATCAAATTGGGATAAAACACAAAAGATCGATAGAAACAGCGCGACTTGAACCGAGAAACATTAGACTACAAAGCACGCCATTTAATGGATTGAGCCTAAGATGCTCACATTTGCTTAATAAATAATCGATTCATATTAATCCATACATCGGCACTTAGCAGCCAAATTTAATATTGGGTCATTGGACAAGTTAAGTATACTTAACTTATCCAATGACGCAATATTAAATTTCTACAGAATTTTACAAGCTCCGAGTGTAATGTGCACTCGGCTACTAAGTGCCGATGTATGGATTCATATGTATCAATTATTTATCAAACAAATGTTTGCTTGTTTGTTTGTTTATTGTCCAGTAGTGTAAGATAAGACATCTTTTGATTATTACTACCTCCGATTTCACCGTTCGCATATTCATTCTTATATCTAATTATATCTATTTATAATTTCTTATGTTAACAATTAAAATACTACTAGGTACTAGTTACGATTGAAAAAATCGATGCAGCCAACTTTTAAAATTGTTTCCGAGGGAGAGCGTCTTACTGCAGGTGGTAACAAGTTCCAACTTATCACACCTCGAACAAACAGTGAACTAGCGTAACACACCGTATTATGAGCAGGAATCACTAAGTTTTCCAAACGACGTCCTCGAGACTGAATAAGTTTTCCATAGAGTACAGCAGGGAACTGAGTTTTCTGAAGACCTCTAAGGAAAACACAGGAACGATATGCATAAAATCCATTCAGAGTACATCCAATAAGGTTCTGTTGCAGATGACTAACGTGGTCGTAGCGATTTAATCCATATACGTATCGCACACAGCAGTTCAATGCTACGCGTAGCTGGTTAAATGAGTTGGCACTAGGGGAGACATGAAGAACATCTCCGAACAAGAAATGTGGCAAGATCAACGATTTGAACAGTTTCAGTGTTGTTGATGACGGGGCGGTAGGAACACAGCTGTACAACGTTCGCAAGCTGGCATAAATTTTTCCGCATTGTTGCTTTATTAGTTTATCCCACTGCAAGTCACTTTGAAAAATGAACCCAAGGTTATTTGCGTTTTCGGACCAATCGATTTGTTGCCCATTCAAGACAATCGAGGGTACTGGTAGAGTAAAACCGTTGGTTCTACGTCGCCGGTTTGTTATAAGCAATGCTTTGCTTTTATTTGGATTCACGTATAAGTTGTTTCGTCGAGACTAGATTTCGACTTGCTCAAGATCACTATTTATCATGGTAATCAGTTCACGCACGCACGGTCCAATACGACCAACATAGAGTTGCACATCGTCAGCATAAATCTGAATCGAACAGTACTTCAATACTGTTGGGAGATCATTTATATGGCAGCAGAACAGCAGGGGACCAAGAACAGAGCCTTGCGGAACACCAGACATAACATCAGCATTGTTTGAGTAACGATTACCACAAAAAACGGTTTGTTTTCTACGACAGAGGTACGATTCAATCATGTTTACAGCAGCCGATGAGAAATTGAACTGTGCCTTCAGTTTTTCCAGCAGTAAGTTGTGTGGAATTGTGCCAAAAGCCTTGGAAAATCCAAAAGAAGAATAATGGCAGTTCCTTTTTTATCAACGATGGCTCCTAAGTCGTCGTGTACTCGCAGAGTGGCGGTTTTGATGCTTTGACCTCTGCGAAAACCAGCCTGAAAGTCCGACAACAGATTGTTCGTTTCGATATATGGGGTCAATTGCTGCTTGAGAAGCTTTTCAAACACCTTTGACAATGACGGTAGTATGCTGATTGGACGAAGATTGGTGATGTCGTTCAGATGTGCTTTTTTCTTCAGCGGCACAACTTTAGCGTGTTTCCAACATTCGGGGAATGTACTTGTTCGAATGAGCAGATTAAACATGTGTGTTATGTGTTAAACGATTAACGGACAGATAATCTTAATAAATCTAATCGGCAAACCATCCAGTCCGAGTGCATTCGACTTTGTATCCCAGAGAGCTTTGACGACATCCCAATATTCCACCTGTTGGAATGAGAAATTCTGTGGCGATTATCCTGATGTAACAAGTATTTCACTTCGAGGAGTGCTATCCGCATAGCTAGCCAAAAGTGCGCGATTTACTTCGTCTGGATCGTACTCACACGGTAGCGTTGTTTTTACTTTACCAACACCAAGATTTTTTATCCGTCTCCAGAGGGTTTTTGACGGAGTCCTACTGTCCAAAAATCGGTTAAAATATTGCTGTTTGGCATGACTTATGCTTGTGTTGGCGCGATTTCTCATCACCTTGTAACGCTGTCGTTTTTCGTCTTTCAAATTTCTTGGAGCCTGTAACCAATCCCTGTAAGCCAAGTATCGTTCGAGTGAAACTTGACGTACACTTTCCGAAAACCAAGGATTATATCGTTTACGGGTTGACCGAACACGAAGCGGAATACAACAGTCGTGTATCGTTTTAATGTGTGCGTTGAAGAAAGCGATGGCATCGTCCGGGTTTTCAATTTCATAAAATTGATTCCAGGGAATGGATAACAAAGCATTTTCCAAAGTTTGGGAATCAAAATTCGTATAGTCACGATACGTGCAACGGTCAGAAGGTCGAGAAATCTCACAGTCAATTGACGCAAAGATGAGATCGTGTTGTGATAATGCCGGGAAACTTACTTGGCCGAATTTTAAAACCTTCTCGCTGTTATTTTTTATCAACAGATCAAGTTGAGAGCACCCTTCATTGTAATAAAAAGTCGGTTCTTCACTCACGAATGACAGTGAATGATTCAAGAGCATCGATTCAAAACGTGCACGCTTTGTACTAGGACGAAGCATATCAGTGTTAAAGTTTCCTACCAGAAAAATTGTCTCATAGCGAACAGCGAAATCAACCAGTTTTTCTGCCAAAAAGGATGAGCAATCGTTATCGGGAGGACTGTATACCGTCAAAAGCAATATCTTTTGGCCGTTTATTCGGAACTCTAAAGCCAAACATTCAGTTTTATCCATTGAATCTTCCACTAAGGCCGTGTTGAAAACCTTGGAACAGATTAGATGTTTTCTATAGTAAACAGCGCCGATAACCCCTGTCGTTTCGAGCAACCGAAAACCCAGGGATTCCGATACTACTATCATTAATTTTTGAAGTCAACCACGATTCCGTGAAGCACGCAATCTCGATTTTGGAACAAGACAAAAGAGACCGAATTTCGTCAAGCTACGCGCACAAAGGCTTTGAGCGTTCCCGTAACAAATGTTTAGCTTTCCAGATAATAGAGCAGCATTCAGCACCGCTCCAGGAATATTCGTTGAGGTGTGATTCTGTGGCGGAAACATCAAGTATAATAAGGGAAACAATTTTTAGTGGGCTGCATAGTGTCAAAAGATTTTACAATAATTATCTCTGTCATAAATTTACAATAATTATCTGTGCACCAATTTTTTCTGTCATACCATTCATTTGATTGCTTACCGATTCCAGTGCAGTGTCGTGGTGTATAAATTTTACGGCACATTCTTCACGAACGGATTTTAAATCGGTTTTAAGTTCAGTTTTAACGGCATCGATTTTGTTGTTTACGTCTTTAATTTCACTCCGTACCGAGTCAATCAAATTCTTGGTTTCCGCAAACTGTTGCATCATGGTCTTCATCATACCTTCAAGAGAAAACGAATCGGCACTGACATTATCCCAGCTTTGGTCATCGGTCCGCTAGCGCTTTTTCGTTAACGAATTGCCGCAATTGGCTCAATTCATTAAATAGTGTGCTTTGTAATCTAATGTTTCTCAGTTCAAGTCGCGCTGTTTCTATCGATATTTTGTTTTTCATCAAAATTTGATTTCAATTCATGTAATTTTCAAATCACACAATTTTCCATGTTCTTGAATTTAAATTCGTGTGAAATACGACTCTCCATTTATGTTCATCTTATGAGATGTAAAGTCACAAGATATTTTCGAACTGTGCCTATTTTGAAATATTAAATAGAAATCTCGCAACTTTCGCAGCAAGATGTTTTCAATTCAATCAAAAGCCTGGATATATAACAAAAATCAGTTTTGATGAAGTAGATTTTGAGTTATATCTCACAATCACACACTCGGAACTATTATTTGAAAGAATAATAAGCACAGAAAGTGATAATATTGACACCTGGGCACTTAGAAACATTCAAATTATGATAACACATTGTGTCTATTGCAGATGATTTGTGTGGCAATTATAGAGCTTCGGGAAGCTTAAAAAAGGGTTAAAAAGGAGTTGTTGATCATCAAATAAGTATGATGCTAGAACTATATAACTGTTGTATACAAAATACAAAGATAACGAAACAACAATCCCTCGTTATAGAAATCTAACTTCAGTCAATTGCAATGCGCCCCTGTACCATGGAAATAAAGGCGCCCCATCAATAAAGTCAGTGACTAACTAATGAAATTTGAACATCTACAGCACTGGTGAACAGGACTGAAACGAGATATATTTTCTTATTGTCGAATAACTGTGGCATCCAGTGTGTAAAACTTGACTCTTGACCTTGGTTTGATTAGAATTTGAGAAATAGATTTAGGAAATTAATTTTGATCGATAGTTGTTGATGGAATTGGGCTTGGTTCTGCTCATCCGCAGTCTCGTTACTACATCGTAGCAGATGTTTGTAGCGATGATCTGGTCCGGCGGTAAATTACTATCAGATACTGGAAATGATATCGAGTTCGATTCCTGATGTGGTCCAGGATCTTCCCGGGCTATAATTTGTTTTTTGATTAACCCTGGATAATAATCCGGAATATTTGAATGTTTCGTTCTTTTGAAGAAGAATCTATACCTGTTAACAGTGATATAACAAATGGTTTTTCTTTACTTTCGTGCACAAATCTCCAAATAACTAGAGGAACGTGCCACTTGAGCCAGTTAGTTCTGGTGTAATAACAAAATAGTGTTTTGCAAATAGCATTAACTTTACGTCTGCCTAGCGGTTTATGTTGAACCTTCAGTTCAGTGTCTAAGGCGAAACGTAAAATGCTACGCACTGATGAGTCTAAGACGAAACGTAAAATCAAGTGAAGGTTTTATTGATTTTCCGAAGAATCTGAAAATTCGGTCGAGTCATTCTCGCTTGAATTATTTGCAATATCGGGTTGAACCCACATTTCTTTGCACAATTTGTAATTATGAGAAAGATAAGTTAATTTTCCCCGCTCGCTCGGTAGTTAGGCGATTGTGCATCTTATTCTGTATCCAATCGAATGTGCTAAAAGATCTCGCCGTCGCTGTTGTTGTCGTTGGTGATGAAAGAATTCGAATGGCAACTTGAGATAATCCTGTTCTCGGAGCGTATGTTTTCCCACATAACAGATCTATGCGCTTTTCAAATGGTATTTACACTTGCCATTGATGTGTCGAATCAAAAGCGCAAAATGAAGTGTAACTTCATGTGATGAAATTTGAACAGTATGAATTATGTAGACAAGTGAGATTTTAAAATAAATTTATGGAAGTTTATAATCTGGAACGAAAAAACAGAAAACCCCAAATTTGGGTTTTTTTAAGCTCTTGGGGAAAAAACGTGCTTATTCTACCTAGCAGTGAGATGATACCTTTTTTAAGCGGATGTGTTTTTTACATGAATATTCCTCGGTGTTTTAGTTCTCATGACATTATTTTAATGGCCGTCGTTTCAAGCGACAATTTAAAGTTCTATTAACTCATTACCCTGTAATGTCGAAACTGAAAATCGGATCGAATTTGAATCTGTGTGACAATCGTTTGGAAGTTCCAGGTCGAAGTAAGTTCCACTTTAGAGTTTACGGTTATTTAAGGTACTTCAAGAGCCGGTATTCAGGAACCAGCATAACCCAAACCGATTCGTATGACCATAAATTAATATGACGAATAAATTGCAATAGTTTTGAGTCCAACTTTAGAGCTTTACGGGATTGTCATCTTCTATATCGGTTTGAGCTTTAAAAATTCATCATCCTGTAATTCAACAATTGGAAAACAGAATTGGATAAAATTAATTATTTTGCCTTTGTCGATCTGGTTTTTTTTTGAGATCATGATTGAGCTTTGAGAAACGATTCGATACTGGAACCGGAATTCGGAAATCGGTGTAACCGAAGTCAGATAAATTCACCTGAGTAGCTGTATAGTTTACATTTGTTTCAAAATGTTTGAAAATCAGTGAAAATCTTTGAGAAAACGTAGTGCGAACTGAAATAAAATTATTTGGTTATCGACTATCCAAATCTGCATAAACCCGATAAACCTGACCAATTTATGTGAAATAGACATTTTTATACTAATCACGCTGTATGCCCTAAACCGGAAGTTGGATCTGTCTGAAAAGCAAGATTTCTCATTGAATCTCAAATCTTTTAATTTGAAACTAAGATGAATCTTAGATTTCATTTAAATCTCGAACAGATTCCCCAGGGAAGCTACTGCGGTGACTTCTGGGATCGTTTACGGGGAGTAAACCGATCCGGCGTTATTTCGCCACCGTCGCTAGGGAGGTTCCAACAAAGGAGCCAGGCTCACCTCCCTGGCTAAAAGCAAAGGACAAAAGCTGTCATCGTCCCGATCGACCTCGTCAGGAACTTCCAGCAACAGGCACTACGGCGAGGGAGAGTGAAGTAAGGTAAATTTAATAATTCATTTTGTTTATCTTTTGTTTGGGTACGGAATCCGAAATATTTGGTAGTGGTATCTAGGCCGCCCTGTAACCAAGGGTCAGCCGGGCAAATTAGAACCCGAGTAGTTGGGAAAGGCGCTACTTACATTTGGCGCACAGCGCAAAATACACACCGAAAAAAAATATTTTTCGATTTTGAAAAATATTTTTTTTCCCGGAGTGTGGGGTGCCTCTACCAAAATTCGGATTTTCGTAGAACAGTGGTGAGGCTTTCTCCGTAATATTGTTTCGCGGTCGTAATAATCATATATAAATTTTTTTTTCTGCTAATTTTGGTACATATGTTGTTTTCTTTCTTTCTCTGGTCCAAATCGGTGAATTGAGTTGCTTTTGAGTTGTCTGCCGAACGATTTGACTTTAAGTTGTTGGCTTTACTTGGTCGTGGTCCGCTTTGCATTGTCTATCTGATTTGGGACATTTCTGACACAATTCGATTTCTTAAAATCTTTAAGGGAATCGTTAGTGGGCAAAAAAGAAAAGAAAATATACTGTACCACTACTTGCATGCTTTGTGTCTTGCTTGTTTCTTCGAAAATAGCGCAAGGGATAATGGCGTTGGAGAAATTCAACCAGGCATACGTGTTTATGCGAGTCGACCATTTACATTTCGACGAGCTAGACTTCGAGTTGATAACTCGAAACATTTTTGTTTCTCCTGATCTGACCAAAGCCCAGCGACAACGACGTCTTCGGGGGATTCTGTCTCAGGAGCGTTCAGCTCAAACGGAAACAGTTCGCACGTTTCGCGGTAATGCGGCAGAGGAAAAGGAGATCTGCCTTGGGAAACTCCTTTCTATCAAGGAGGATCTCCAGTAGCGATGTCCAAATAAAGAAGTTTTCCGAACAAGGTTACTTCATTTAGGGTCAAGACTCCAAGTCATCCGAAAATATGCAGCAGGTGACGTTTATCAAGATATTTCGGGTTTGCTGGAAGAGGTTGTTGCCGTTTATGGCAGTTATTTTAGTGATGACCAGGTAGTAATTCCCCCGGAAACAAAACAAGGAGAGGACGGAGAGGTAATAGGAGATTTGCTGGGTACAGACGTTCTCACGTCTCAACCAGACACCGATCCTTCCGACATTCAAGGATCTACAAACGCACAGCTCGTAGGCGATGATCTGGTGCGTGTCTTGTGCAAAATGAGGGACGAGATTCGCTTCTTACGATAGCAATCCGAAGAAAATAGAGCTCTGGCGTCTCAGAGGTCTGAAGTTTTTTCGGAAGCTACTAAGACGCTAATGGGCGTGATTGCTTCACTGACTACTATTTCGTCAGTTTTAAGAAAGACGGTACAAGAAGTAGTCACACTTCGAGAATCCGTCAACGAACTCCGGGCGGTAATTCATCAGGAAACATCTAGCAACCCCGGGATGGATCTGCAGACCGATCTGGACAATACGCGTTGTGTGGACGAACCAGAACAATCTAAGATTACTGACCCAACACTGGCGCCCAGTCAGAAACTAAATGCGTTGCCACCAGTAATCCCTGATCAACAAAATTTAGTACGTCCACCACTTCTGAACGGACAACCGAACCAAAATTACAATCCAAATTTCCAGTTCCAAAATCAGAACCAGCAATACGGTCCTAGTTTAACCAATCAGCCGTTTCCAATATCTGGCTTTTTAGGAAATAATGCAAGAGGAAATTATTCTCGCAGACCACAGCGCGTTTCGGATTGGAAAATTAAGAGGTACGCTGGAACTGACGATGGGACTGGACTCATCGAATTCTTCGACACTGTAGCAAATTACGCCGCATGTGAACAAATGTGTGAAGAAGAGCTGTTCAATTCTGCGATGCATTTATTCACTGGCAACGCTCTGTCTTGGTATCAAGCTATGCGAGCGCAGAACCGGCTGTTCAACTGGAATCGTCTTGTTTGCGAGCTCAAGGCAAATTTCGTACATCCAGAACTTGATGTTACGCTCAAGATGAAAGCACTCCAGCGCGGACAATTGCGAAACGAATCTTTCCAAGAGTATTTCTTGGAAATGGAGAAAATATTCCGTGCTATGACGGTTTCAATGACACCGAGTGCAAAACTCGATGTGCTCAAGCGAAACCTGAGAAGCGAGTACAAGCAGATGCTGATTCTTAGGCCAGTGAACACTCTCGCAGAATTGATGAGCCTTGGTAAATCGATCGATGCATCCAAGACTCCGATTTATCAAAAAGTGTTCGGTTCTTCCAAGGAAGTTGCTGCTTATTGTGACGACCCACCCCAAAATAAACAGGATCAGACCAAGCAAAAGGGTGGTGGACAGAATAACAGCGGCGCAAAATCCAAAACGTTTTGGAACAAGAACTTCCAATCGGCAGTTCTTGAGCCCAAACAACCTCCAGAAAAATCAGAAAGGTAGTCAGGATGGAAAGAATCTCGCGAAGAATACGCAAAACCCGAAGCCGAACAATACACATGAGAAACCCGTTATTAGTTTACAGTAGTTGGTGGAAAAGCATCGTCCTCCCGTGCTTGGTGTCTGCTACAACTGTGGAGACAAAGGACATGAACACGAGGACTGCCAAAACCCGAAACGGGTCTTCTGCGTTGTTTGTGGTTTCAAAGGTTTTGATGTTTCTCGACGCCCTTACTGCCTAAAAAACGGGATCAGAACCAACTGAAGTCGCAGTTGACAGATTCAAAGCGCTCTGTAGAACAGCTATCTATCGACCCACAAATATATAACAGTTTTCGGCCGGCTTGTGATAAGGACTATGAAAATTCGTTGTCCGTCGACACCATCGTCCTTGATGACCCGTCCGAAGATCGTCCTTTCGCTATTGTCGCAGTGTATGGCAAAACCTTCAAAGCCTTGCTCGACAGTGGTAGTAACGCCACAATAATGACAGAAAAGCTATACAAAAAAGAAATATTTCTCCGTCTTCTCTGAATTGGTCGCAGAAGATCAGACCTGCTACGGGAAGGTACTTCATAACCTTCCCCGCACTTTCTTCAGTGCTTCGCCTACGGTGAGGTAACCAAACACTGAAATAATATTACAATACACCCGTGTTCGGTAAACTTCTTCAACGGTTTCTTCCGACGTTTGTCGATGGGCAACCACCGTCAGATTAGGAGAGTGGGGTGAAAGGCAAATATGTATGTATAACTTGCATGCAGTTCGGATGCCCGAGTAAAACGATACCGCATCATCGGTTACGGGTTTATACTAAATTTAAAATAGTATAATCCTAGATTTACTATTTAATCTAGAGCGGTTCGGGCGATTCTTACAAGAATCACTTAGAATCGAAAATTATACAGGAGACATTCTTTGGTCCCTCTCAAACGTTTCTTTTGCCAATTGCTAACAATGACGGGTTAGCGGTATGGAGTGTGTGTATATATGAATGTGATATTGAATGAAATAGATGAATGCGAGGGTGAATGGATAAGACGGAAATGTTTCGGGTTTAATTTGAGGTGCTTGACGAGATTTGAATGATCGCGCGGCCAATGAATGCGATGAATGATTGGGATATGGGATGAGTGGGTTCGAAGTGAAACCTGGGCATAGGGTGGTAGTAGTGGTATCGTAAGGACACGAAATATATTACTGGACAGTCGATGAAAACAGGACAAACAATATGCCGACAACCGTTCCCCTGCAAGTTGGAAGTGATTTGTAAGAATTATATTTGACACTTGCAGGGTTTTGGGAACATCGGGTTGTTTTCGGATTTGTTTTGGGTTGGATTTGAAGTGCAATTAATGGCCAGTATCGGCGCCAGCTGACGGCTATTCGCTTCGCGTATGTTGCCAACATTTTTAGGCTAAACATCAGCAACCACTTCACCGATGAGGACACCGGTCGATTAGCTTTTTGAGATGATATTTTGATAAATTGCGGAAGGAATGTTAGGGTTTAGTTAGCTTTGTTTTCTTTTGTTTATATATTTACTAGCTGAATTACCCGGCATTGCTCGGAAATGTTTCGTGAAGGCAAGGCCGCAAAACGATTCTAAAAATTGCCCTGCCTATCGAAATACTCTGAATGTAGTTAAATCCCGTAACCCGATTGAACAATACTCCGTACATGTTCAGATTGCGCACGGGCAGTGTCCCATCGCAGATCACAGCAATTTGACAGCATTCTTGTCAAATCGGGTCAGTTTTTATATTTTTGGTGAAATCCGATCAATTTTACCTTACATTTCGCATGTTTGGGCCACTTGCTACACTCCCTATCTACTGAAATAACATAATAATCTCCTTTTATACAAAAATAGTATCTGTATTTGTCAAGAAGCATCATTTCTCGTCGAATAAATATTATACTGAGCTTCCCTTTTCAGTGAACTTACTACAACTCTCCTACATGAGTTTTCTTATAATCACCTCTGAGTAGTGTAGAAAGTATCTGAGCTCGTCATAAAGTATCGATTCACACCTTTCATACATTTTGCGTTGCATTCAAATTAACAATAGCAATACTATCTAGCACGATCTTGAAATTCCCTCTCTAGTTTTACAAAAAATGGCTGATGAAAATTGGTGTTCAAAACCACCTCCTTGCCGTCTAGATCAGCCAAGCCGCCTCCCTCCCCCTCTTGCTTGTCGACAAATAAGAAAAAAAATTACGCCTTTTTAGAGGTAGTTTCTACAAATTTCCTTCTTTTGATCACCTTTGCAATGAATATCTAAACTCGTAGAGAAAAATAAAAAAATATCCTTATAACCTCTGAATTGCAAAAAGTACCTGTGCCAAGTTTGGGAATAATTAAATGAGTTTTTATATCGATCCTCTTTACGTTGTTATAAATATCTGTGCCTGTTAGAAAATGTTTATTTTTGACAAATTCGAAACATTTTGTCTCCAACTCCCCCTGTTAGCAATCGTCTACTACAATGAGAGGGGGGGGGGGGGCTTTAAATATCATTATAGCAACATATCAGTAGCAATAATAGCTTGAGCCAAATTAGGTGTGAGGTGTGGTAATCTATTGAGTTGTTTCGGAGTTAACAACCACCCTCCCTCTCTCCTTAAAATTGCTCTTTGGATCATCTGAAGTGCAAATAATATCTGTACTGTATCGTTTTTTTGAAAATTCAATCGACTTCACATTAAACCTTCTTTTTTAGAGAACTCATTATATCAACTCCCCTCAAATACCCTTAAGACCATATTTGCGTTTTCGAAAAGTATGGATGATCATAAAAAATTATCAATTCTCTTTATATTATACAAAAATGATCATTTCCCTATTCCATGTTAAAGGCACTTGCTACACACTCTCCCCCCTGAAAATGCCCTGCAAGAAGTATCTGTGGCAAGTTTGATAGCAATCCGTTCAGTAGTTTCAGAGTTATGCCGATACAAATATGACCCCTCCCTCTCCCCTTATTAGAGGCACTGGTTACATTCACCCTCCATATAGTCATATCTAAGGTATGCAAAATGTCTCTATGGTCTTAAAAAAGTATCAATTCTCGTCAAATTCTATGAATTTTTCATGACTCCCCAATGTTATTGACACTTGCTACGCTCCCTCCTCCCATAAAAATACGCTTATAACCATCTCTGAAAAGCAAGAAGTACATGTGCCAAATTTGATAGCAATCCGATCAGTGATTGCGGAGTTTTGCCATTACAAACATTACACCCCCCCCCCCTTTTAAAGGCACTTGCTACATCCACCCCCCATATAATCATATCTAATATATGCAAAATATTTCTATGGTCTTAAAAAAGTATCGATTCTCGTCAAATTAGATAATTTTTTTCATGACCCCCCTGTTAAGAACACTTACTATACTCCTTCCCCTATTAAAATACCTTTATGACCTTTTCAAAAGAGCAAGAAGTATCTGTGCCAAGTTAGGTAGCAATCCGTTCAGTAGTTTCAGAGTTATGCCGTTTTAAACATTACACGCCCCTTTTTAAAGGCACTTGCTACATCCACCTCCCGTATAGTCATATCTAAGGTATGCAAAATGTTTATATGGTCTCTAAAACGTATCGGTTCTTGTCAAGTTATTCGAATTTTTCCATGACCCCTCCTTGTTTATGACACTTGCTTCGCTCCCTCCCCTATAATAATACTCCTTAAACCATCTCTGAAATGCAAGAAGTACCTGTGCCAAGTTTGATGGCAATCCGTTCAGTAGTTCCAAAGTTATGGCGTTACAAACATACAAACTTACATCCATTTATATATATATATATATATATATATATATATATATATATATATATATATATATATATATATATATATATATATATATATATATATATATATATATATATATATATATATTTATTTATTCATCACGTTTATTTCTATTGTATCGGTGTTAGGTGTTAGACTAGAAAAAAAATTGTTGGCAATTTTTTTTCCACCCGGTGTGGGCGAGATTGTAACCCATTAGGGTAACAATTTTGCACTGGGTGGAGAATCACATGATTTTGTGTACATTCATCACAGTGTGTAATGTTACGCAATGTCAGGCACCCCTGTAACCGCCCTGTAACCAAGGGTCAGCCGGGCAAATTAGAACCCGAGTAGTTGGGAAAGCCGCTACTTACAAGCTAAAGATGATCACTTTCAAGAAAATCGTTTGAAGTAATATTTTTATATTTTCAATGTTTTGAATTTACTTAATTTCGATAAAATTCACATAAAATGACTGTACAAAGTTGAATACAAATAACCCAGGTGAATAAAGTGAATTGATTATTAAAAATACAAACTTAAAAAATGCTGTTTTTTAGAGTATTTAAACTTTTGGCCTGCACATCATGAGATATTTGCGATAAAATTCTGCCCATTCTTTCATACATTTATTTACACTACATTACTCAATTACTTAAGATAACTCAGAATCAACAATAGTGCACCACAATACTCGGTTGGTGGTTGCCTCTCTCTATCCTCGATCACGCCCTATACTCGCAAGATCACGTTCTACCTGGTCCACCCATCTTGCCCGCTGCGCTCCCCGCCTTCTTGTTCCAAACGGATTTGTGGCAAACACCAGTTTATCGGTGTTGTCTGGCATTCTTGCAACATGCCCTGTCCACCGCATTCTTCCGGTTTTGGCTACTTTCTGGATGCTGGGTTCGCCGTAGAGTGCAGCGAGCTCGTGGTTCATTCTTCGTCGCCACACGTCGTTCTCCTTTACACCGCCGAAGATCGTCCTTAGCACGCGTTGCTCGAAAACACCAAGTGCTTGCAGGTCCTTCTCGAGAATGATCCATGTTTCGTGTCCGTAGAGGATCACCGGTCTTATAAGCGTTTTGTACATAGTACATTTCGTGCGGGGGTGAATCTTTTTTGACAGCAGATTCTTTTGGAGCCGGTAGTAGGCACGACTTCCACTGATGATGCGTCTTCGTATTTCACGACTCACATTGTTGTCAGCCGTTAGTACCAATTGTTAGTTGCGCGTATTCCTCTGCAGTACGAACGCTACGTAGATGCTTGAGATTGAATCCCGGCGTTCCTGTGCGACGAGTGTTGTGCACCGTCGATAGTTTTGAGCACATACAAACTGCAACAAGGTAGTGGTCAGAATCTATGTTGGCACTGCGGTAGGTGCGGACATTGACGACGTCGGAGAAGAATCGCCCGTCGATGAGAACGTGGTCGATTTGATTTTCCGTATGTTGATCAAGTGATCTCCAGATGGCTTTGTGGATATATTTGCGGGGGAAGAAGGTGCTTCGAACTACCATTCCTCGGGAGGCTGCAAAGTTCACGCATCGTTGACCGTTGTCGTTTGTTACCGCGTGCAGGCTCTCCTGCCCGATCACAGGCCTGTACATTGCCTCCCGGTCTACCTGAGCATTCATGTCGCCGATGACAAGTTTTACATCCCGCCGTGGACAGCTGTCGTAGGTTCGTTCCAGCTGCGCGTAAAATGCTTCCTTCTCGTTATCGGGTCTCGTCTCATGTGGGCAGTGCACGTTGATGATGCTCTAATTGAAGAAACGGTCCTTGATCTTCAATACGCACAATCTATCACTAATTGGCTGCCACCCAATCAGGCGCTGGTGCATCTTGCCCAACACTACAAATCCCGTTCCTAGAACGTTGGTTGTGCCACAGCTCTGGTATAAGGTAGCCGCTCGATGCCCACTTTTCCACACCTTCTGTCCCGTCCAACAAAGTTCCTGCAGTGCTACGACATCGAAGCCGCGGATTAGAAGCGCAACATGCAGCATTCGGTCGTATCCTGGGAAGCCAAGCGATTTGCAGTTCCATGTGCCAAGCTTCCAATCGTAGTCCTTATTTCGTCGCTTAGGTCTTTGCCGATTATTCCGAGTCGTACTTATATCCTGATTATTCGTAACAAGTGTTTTCCGGGCGGCTTGTTAGGTCTGCACCAACCTCCTGTCTCGCCGGAGGGCCATCATGTCAGCACTGTTTAGAGTCCCACAATGACACAAGGACGGTAATCAGCCTGTAAAGGGAAAGCAAGCCCCCCGTTCCCTGTCAGCATACGATCACGGTCCCACCGGAGTTTATTACCCGATCTTCCCTAGGCTTTGGATGATGAGCTACAGGGCGCGTACCCTCCTTTGGCGGTTGGAGGTGGGAGTCAATTTATCCTTCGTATTGACAAAGTCGGACCATACCGAGATCGATCGATCGTTCGCTTACAAATGTAAAAGATCTGGATCGATCTCGGAGTGGACAGGACTAAGCATTCTTATGCCTGGAATCGGTCACCAATTTGAATAATCTTGATCTAGTTGGGATGAATATTACAAATATATAATAGTCGTCCTGAACTGGTGAATTTAATTCAAAAAGGAGGACTATTGTTATCAGGAATAGAAGTAAATTGATATTTTATGAACCGCTTAGGAACTTTCATACCTTTCCGATCCGGTTCGGTATCGGTAATGTTTACAAATTGCAATGACGGTGAAACTGATTGATCGGGTGTAAGTACACTCTCAAATCGGGAAAGGTTTGAATGTACTTAGATTTCTCCAACTTGGACACAGATGTCACCTTCTAACTAAGAGTGTGAGATGTGTGTTTCTACGGAAGAGAACGGTTCACGTGGACCATTTCATACAATCAGACCTAGTATTTCTGATATTGTTTACATACTGTGACTTTCCTGGGCAATCTAGTGTTAAATGCGCATCCTTACATTATATAATTTAACAAGCTTACTAACACCTGATTTTATTTTATTTTATTTTATTTTATTATCTTGGCCCTAGAATGTTCTCAAGAAAATAAAGAAAAATAGGTTTTTTATGTAATTACCCATCTTTTGGTAAGTAAAATGCATTACGATTTTTACTATAACTTTTATTAATATTATTATTGTTTTTATTATTGCTATTATTATTGTAATTATTATTATTATTGATCTTATTATTATTCCTTTATTCTTGATAATCTATTAGCTTGAGATATTAACAGGTTTCTCCGGCATAGTAAAAAAGCAATGCAATGGGGCAAAAGGAAACGTAACGAAACATCGACAAAGACAGAAACAATCAGAATAGATTAGATTGGATAGTGTTAGTAGACCAAACATATCTACATTGATTTAGGAACTTTAAAGTAATAATCGTATGTACCGCTTCAGACATAAAAGACTATATAGGAAAGCAGGGCCAAGACCGAAGCGGATAAAATGCGAAATTTTGCAAAGCTTCATCGACGAGGACATTTAAGACACAGAAGCAGTTGATATTATGACAAAATACCAATACGATACAGACGCACGACTCAATGATTGACTGGTTACAGGGTGAAGCACACACTTCCTGCCCAAGTGACAAATTCTCTGGCAATAGAAGATATTCGTATCTTTCGTTGGAAATTGATAGCCGTAAAGGAATCTGTCGCTTGGGTTACATGCTGGAGGATTTCCTCCTTCGTTACTAGTGTTCATTTGGGCACCATAGCCTAGTTCGTCCTCTATGGAAAGTGCGGATCGTTGTAACCTCCCCCCTCGGCCAGAGTAGCCCATAAAAGCAAAAAAATGAGTTTATCTTCTCCACTTTCGGTGCTATCGGAACAGGAAAAGAGGGGACCAATAGGGCCGAATTAAGTTTTCATGCCCACAAACTAATAAGCTCTGCAAACTAGCAGATTGTATCAGACTGTTCTATGGGCTTTGTACCTGTTTATAATCATCGTTCGTGGAAAAATACTAATAAAATGGGTAATTTTCCACTTATCACACTTTAGTTGCGGAACCGGAAGTCGGATTCAGATAAAATATTACACAAATTTTCAGGATATTATAAGACCTTGCATTTGAATCTTAGTTTGCGAAAATCGATTGAGTTGTTCCAGAGATAATTGAGTGTAAACTTTTTCTCAAATTTTCATATATTACCATATAACTCTGGATCCGGAAATCACATTCAAATAAAATTCATTCAAATTGAATCTTAGTTTGTGGAAATCGGTTCAGCTATCTCTGAAAAAAGTGAGTGTATTTTTTTTTTTCATTTTTTGGTACATATCATCCTATATCTCCGGAACCGAAAGTCGGATCGGAATGAAGTTCAATAGTTCAATAGTTCAATGAAGTTAAATAGCAGGCTATGAGAACTTTGATTTGAATCTTTGTTTGGGAATACAGACGCCTGAAACGCGAAGCAGCAAAGGTTGGACTGGTGGTGAATGAGTCGAAAGCAAAGTACATGCTAGTAGGCGGAATCGAGCACGACATAATTCGTCTGGAAAGTAATGTCACTGTAATGTCAGTAAGCGATGGAACTGCTGCACCGCGCAAATGATACACGGGAATTCTATGAGAAGCTGAACTGCTCACGTAGAGGCTTCACTCATCTTTTGGTAAGTAAAATGCATTACGATTTTTACTATAACTTTTATTAATATTATTATTGTTTTTATTATTGCTATTATTATTGTAATTATTATTATTATTGATCTTATTATTATTCCTTTATTCTTGATAATCTATTAGCTTGAGATATTAACAGGTTTCTCCGGCATAGTAAAAAAGCAATGCAATGGGGCAAAAGGAAACGTAACGAAACATCGACAAAGACAGAAACAATCAGAATAGATTAGATTGGATAGTGTTAGTAGACCAAACATATCTACATTGATTTAGGAACTTTAAAGTAATAATCGTATGTACCGCTTCAGACATAAAAGACTATATAGGAAAGCAGGGCCAAGACCGAAGCGGATAAAATGCGAAATTTTGCAAAGCTTCATCGACGAGGACATTTAAGACACAGAAGCAGTTGATATGATGACAAAATACCAATACGATACAGACGCACGACTCAATGATTGACTGGTTACAGGGTGAAGCACACACTTCCTGCCCAAGTGACAAATTCTCTGGCAATAGAAGATATTCGTACCTTTCGTTGGAAATTGATAGCCGTAAAGGAATCTGTCGCTTGGGTTACATGCTGGAGGATTTCTTCCTTCGTTACTAGTGTTCATTTGGGCACCATAGCCTAGTTCGTCCTCTATGGAAAGTGCGGATCGTTGTAACCTCCCCCCTCGGCCAGAGTAGCCCATAAAAGCAAAAAAATGAGTTTATCTTCTCCACTTTCGGTGCTATCGGAACAGGAAAAGAGGGAACCAATAGGGCCGAATTAAGTTTTCATGCCCACAAACTAATAAGCTCTGCAAACTAGCAGATTGTATCAGACTGTTCCATGGGGTTTGTACCTGTTTATAATCATCGTTCGTGGAAAAATACTAATAAAATGGGTAACTTTCCACTTATCACACTTTAGTTGCGGAACCGGAAGTCGGATTCAGATAAAATATTACACAAATTTTCAGGATATTATAAGACCTTGCATTTGAATCTTAGTTTGCGAAAATCGATTGAGTTGTTCCAGAGATAATTGAGTGTAAACTTTTTCTCAAATTTTCATATATTACCATATAACTCTGGATCCGGAAATCACATTCAAATAAAATTCATTCAAATTGAATCTTAGTTTGTGGAAATCGGTTCAGCTATCTCTGAAAAAAGTGAGTGTATTTTTTTTTTCATTTTTTGGTACATATCATCCTATATCTCCGGAACCGAAAGTCGGATCGGAATGAAGTTCAATAGTTCAATAGTTCAATGAAGTTAAATAGCAGGCTATGAGAACTTTGATTTGAATCTTTGTTTGGGAATACAGACGCCTGAAACGCGAAGCAGCAAAGGTTGGACTGGTGGTGAATGAGTCGAAAGCAAAGTACATGCTAGTAGGCGGAATCGAGCACGACATAATTCGTCTGGAAAGTAATGTCACTGTAATGTCAGTAAGCGATGGAACCGCTGCACCGCGCAAATGATACACGGGAATTCTATGAGAAGCTAAACTGCTCACGTAGAGGCTTCACTCCATAGGCCGAAACGTGCAGAGATACCAGTGGTAACCTTCTCACGAACGAACGTGAGGTGGTCGACAGGTGGAAGCAGTACTATGACGAACATCTGAATGGCGAATCAAAGGGTACAGAGAACGACACAGGAATCAATCTGGATGCACGCACAGCCGACGACAGATTCCCAGCACCTGATCGGTCGGAGATAAGTGAGGAGATCGACAAGCTGAGGAACAACAAAGTCGCGGGCAATGACCATTTACCAGGCGAGCTGGAACATGGAACAGAGTCACTGGCTAGAGCGCTGCACTGGATGATTTCTAAGATTTGGGAGGAGGATATTCTACCGCAGGAATGGATGGATGGAGTGGTATGTCACGTCTACAAAAAGGGCGATAAGCTAGACTGTTGCAATTATCGCGCAATCACATTGCTCAACGCCGCCTACAAGGTACTCTTCCAAATCCTTTGCCGTCGTCTGTCACCAATAGCTAAGGAATTCGTAGGGCCATACAAAGCAGTGGCTCGATCTTCCGAAAGTCCGTACAACTTTTTGGCTTCGCTGACGATATTGATATTGTAACACGTTACCTTGAGAAGAAGACGGAAACCTACATCGGACTGAAAGCTGAAACTAGGCGTATCGGACTGGCCATAAATGCGTCGAAAACAAAATACATGAGAGGAAGATTTTCTAGAGAAGAAACACTACGCCTCCCACCACGAATATTGATAGACGGTGACGATATCTAGGTGGTTAACGAGTTTGTTTATTTGGGCTCACTGGTGACCGCCGAAAATGACACCAGCAGAGAAATACAGAGACGTATTTTGGCAGGGAATCGAGCGTACTTTGGACTCAGAAAAAAAAATCGATCGAGAAAAGTACGCCACAGCACGAAATTGACCATCTACAAAACGCTTATTAGACCAGTTGTTCTCTATGGCCACGAGACCTGGACCATCTATGGCGGAGTGCAGATGAAAGACGAAACCTGGAGACGTCGTATGAATCACGAATTGCAACAGCTGCTAGAAGAACTACGATGGGCTGGGCAAGTCATAAGGATGTCGGACGACAGCCCAGTGAAAATGGTTCTTGTATCTAATCTGACTTTTACAAGAAGAAGAGGAGCGCAGCGAGCAAGGTAGATCGATCAAGTGGAGGGTGATTTCAGAGGCATCCGTGGCTGTGCGACGAGCAGCAATGGATCGAGTTATGTGGAGACGTATTCTTAATACAGCAAAGTACACCCCAGGCCTATAGCTGTTAGGTAAGGTAAGCTCTATGCGGTCGATACTATCGTATGCCGCCTTGAAGTCGATGAACAGGTGATGGGTTGGGACCTGGTTCACGGAATTTTTGGAGGATTTGCCGCACGGAGAAGATTTGGTCCGTTGTCGATCATCCATCGATGAAGCCTGATTGATTGAGGCTTGATAAGTTCCCACGAACTCATTCGTTTTAGGTGATAGACGACAGGAGATGATCTGTGAATCTGGCACTTTGTAGGCGGCATTCAGAATTGTGATCGCTCGGAAATTCTTGCATTCCAAATGGTCGCCTTTCTTGTAAGTGAGGCAAATTACCCCTTCTTTCCACTCCTCCGGTAGCTGTTCGGTTTCCCAGATTCTAACTATTAATCGATGAAAACACTTTTCTGGGTCCATCGTGATGAGTTCAACTGCGATGCCATCCTTACCAGCTGCTTTGTTGGTTTTGAGCTGGTGCATGGCATCCTTAACTTGTCTCAGTTTGGGAGAAGGATCATTTCCGTCTTCTGCTGCACTGACGTAGTCGTTTCCTCCGTCATCTTGAACCCCAATGAGTACGTTTTTTCTCGCAAAAGATGCGGGTCTGCTGTTTCCGCTTTTTTTTATCGTTCCACGTTCTGCCGAGTTCCATGCTGCACATTATCGCCCGCGCTGCGTTCTTTTCCTCCAAAATCACTCTACACTTTTCGTCGAACCATTCTTTCTCAATGTCGGAGAAGTGCCTTCCGTCAATCAGAACGTGATCGATCTGCTGTGATGATTTCCAGGTGTAACGATGAGGGAGGCTATGCTGGAAGAAGGTGCTACGAATTGCCGTGTTCTTGGAGCGGCATAATCGATGAGTCGTAAGCCGCTTTCGTTTGTCAGCTGGTGGGCGCTGAATTTTCCAATCGTCTTTCTGAACTCCTCCTCCTGGCTAACCTGAGCGTTTAGATCTTCTATGGTGATCTTGACGTCGTGGCTTAAGCAACAGTCGTACTCACATTCGAGCTGCGCGTAAAATGCGTATATGTCATCATCGGTGCTTACGGAGTGAGGGCTGTGCACGTTGATTATGCTAAGTTGAAGAAACGGCCCTTGATCCTCAACCTGCACATTCTTTCATCGATCGGCCACCAACCGATCCCCCGCCTCTGCATATCACCCATCACGATGAAAGCTGTTGCCGCAGCTCTGGTAGATGGTATGATCACCTCTAAACGTTCGCATCATAGATCCTGTCCAACACACCTCCTGCAGCACTACGAAGCATAACCCGCGGTTCTTCAGTAGATTGGCGAGTTAACGGGTGCTCCCGATGAAATTGAGAGATCGGCAGTTCCACGTACCGAGCTTCCAATCACAAGTCCTTTTTCGTCGCAGGGGTCGTTGCCATTGGTCTCGATTCGTATTACTCTCGTGCTGATTTTCCGTTGCAATAGTTTTTTTACGGCTGTCACGCAGGGCCGGACGCCAACCCCCTAAATTTCCGGAGGACCATAGTACACAGTTGAGTTTAGAGTCCTTCACTGGCACTCGGACTTCGATCAGCCGCCCCTAAAATGGAGAACATACGCTGTTGTGAACCGCTCCTAACCTGGAGAACAGACGCTCAGGCTTTTAAAAGCAAACCCCCCGCCACCCCCCTTCCCTGTCAGCCTACGACCAAAGTTCCCACCGAGTTTGGTTATCCAATCTTCCCTAAGGTTGCTCGCAGCCCAGCCGGTTCCGCGGGGAGGTAGGGATAGGAGTTACTGGGAAGAGGCTGATAACCTCAATGGGGTCTGTACTGCATGTTACCCAGCCTTTACCAACCCATTCTTCTACAGGGTAAATTTTGAAAAGACGCCCCATAGTAAAGTAAGTCGTATTCACGACAAAACTATAGACAGGTCTGGATACTCTAACTGAATATTTCACAACCTGGAAAATTGTGATCAATGCAGCGAAAACCCACGTCATATTGTTTCCACATTCAAGATCTCCAAAAACTTGTTCCATCAGACGAAAGTCGAATTAGATCCGGTGATCTATCTAGGACCTTTGACAGACATCTCAATTTCAGGTCACATGTTGACAAATCTACCCCGACAGCGAATACGAAGTCTCTGTTTGGAGGGGCTATGCTCGAACACACAAAAAACACTGCACGAAATTTGAAGAGATGTGCTCTACTTCTGAAACACAAATTTTTCAACATTTGTGCGTACAAGGTTAACAATAGTTATAAATAGGTTGATATTTATTAATAACTAGCTGATTTAAACGGCGTTGCTCGGAAATGTTTCGTGTTGGCAAGGCCGAACAAAATTCTAGAAATTGTTCCTCCTCATTGATACTCTAATTGTAACGAAACACAACGTTCATGTTCAGATTGCGAATGATCTCAGAATAATCATAATTTTCATGGTATTCTCGACAAATTAGGTTAGTTTTATATTTGAACTCTTTTGTTAGAAACACTTAAAACACCTTTCTTTCTATGAATATCTTCTTAGTAACCTCCGAGATTCATATGTATATATGCTTGTAACGTATTTGAATTATTATGTATATGTGTTTGTAACACACTTCCATACTTTCTCGTCACATTCGAGCTACAATACCTTTGGCTTCCATGGCTATAAACACTTGCTACTCCCTCCTCTTTATAAATTTTTGTATGATATCATTATTTCCATGTAATTGCTAAAAGTTTTCCATCTGATAATGATTGTTTTATAACGAAAGGCTGTTTAACATCATAACTACATTCGTACTATAGAATGATTTTTTTATATCATTTATTTTACCCCGGCTTTAACCATTTTGATCATTCACCGGGGAGGAAAACCAATAGAATAACAATTCAGTTCATACAAATGTTCTTGTAAACTTATTTCCATCACCTTGAGTTGACAGTTTTCTCAATTTACATAAAAAATACACATCGATTGTATGATTTCGTTAATTCAGATCAATGTTGAGAACTATTTTTCTCCCTTCATTTTGTAAATATTTTTGTGAACCTCACTTAGTTGCTATAAATAGCTGTACTCGTAAAGAAGTACCAATTTTTCATAAGCCCCGATCTATTTTTCCTTCCACTTTCTATGGGGCACTTCATTTTGTCGTGAATACGACTTACTTTGCTATGGGGCGCCTTTTCAAAATTTACCCTGTACAAACTTTACAGAACTTTATCGCGAATATCTGAATAACGCGAAAATTTAAAATATGCAAAAATTTACTAATAACTGAAAAATGCAGTTTTCTAAGACCTTTGGAAATGATGAGAAAAAATTATCACGTTTGCTTGCCTTTTTCGCACCCTGGCGGTTTTGAAGTAGTCAGGCACATATCAGTTCCGATTATCTACTGGACGAGTAAGAAAGGAAAACTTTGAAAATCGTTCATAGCTTCTAGTGCTTCAGATGGAACTGGATGTCGAGGTAAGGTTCTCCCATCAACATTAGTAAGAAGCACCCAAGTATAAAGCGTGAAACGCTCTGGTCGTACTCTCATTTGTATTTCGGTCGTCATGAGGAGCTGTCTGCAATGAAAGCGTGGCATAAAGCCTCAAACGCTCAGGTCGTGCTTTTATTTGGACTACAACCGTCGGGCGCAGCAGACGCCGGTAATTTGGACTTCGGTAGTCAGGAGAAACAGTCGCCAGTAATGAGAGTAAACTTTTTGCGTGGTACAAAACCTCAAACGCTCAGGTCGTGTTCTTTAATTAGACTTTGGTCGTCAGGAGAAGCAGACGGCCATGAAAACGGGCCTTTTGCGTGATAGAGACTTAAATGCTCAAATCTTACTTTCATTTGAACGACGGTCGCTTTGGGAGGAGAATTTAGTTTCAAATTTATGTTTCAGGAACTTAGTTTCAGAATACAGGTTTAGAATTCAGAACCTGCATGTTGGAACTGAATTCAGTTTCGAAACTGTAGTTCAAAAACTAAATTGCAATTGAATTCTGAGCCTGTTCTAACTTCTGAATTTATTTTTGAACTTCGGTCAAGTCCCTAATTCCTGAATTCTTCGAATCTGTTATTTTGTCGTGAATACGACTTACTTTACTATGGGGTGCCTCTTCAAAATTTACCCTCTGGGAGAGTGATAAGTTTTTGATCGTGAATATCTCTTGTTATACTTAACGCAACAACATAATTTCTCCTAGATGCTATCAGCAATATAATCAGGAATTTGTGATTAAATTTTCCACAGTGTAAAATAACCATAAATAACTCAAAATCTATGTTTTCTCAAACTTTTGGAAACAACGAGAAAAACTCATCACGTTTGCTTGCCTTTTTCGCACCAGGACGACGGTTTTGAGGTAGTCAGGCACATATCGGTTCCGATGTTCTACTGGTCGAGTGTAATAGGTAAATATTAACCGAGAATTGTTCATTTTTTCTAGTACGTTAGACGGAACTGAATATCGTGCTGAGGTTCTTCCACCAATATCAGTAACAGGCGCGTACCCAGAAAAAAATTTCGGGGGGTGTTTCAGAACATGTTGATCAATTTCCATACAAATGGAACTTTTTATATAATTATTTGAAATTTTTTTATTGTGGAGTCGTTTGTTGAAAATTATTCATTTTATTTTTTACTTATTTAAAAAAAAGAGTTTACATAATATCATACTTTTTTAAGTTTCGGAGGGGGTTTGAACCCCTAAAACACCCCCCTGTATACGCGCCTGATCAGTAATAATGAGGTGGTAAAAACCTCAAATATTCAAGTGGAATCAATGTAACTCTTCTTCGGATTCGGACGTCGTGGCTAGCAGTAAACCAGCAGTAGCAGAGAACTGAATTTTAATGGAAATTCAATAACTAATCTCAGAAACTAAATTCTGGTCCACCTGAATTCTGAAGTTAATTTTTAGTTCATACTTCTATTTAAAAATTTATTTCCAGATTACAGGTTCAGAATTTAAAACTATGAGTCTAGAACTGAATCCTATTTCTGGATTTTGAAAATGGTTTCATTTTAGTTTCTTATTCAGGGACTCTCGAATCCAGAGATATGATTTAGATTTTTTCAGAATTCATGAACAAAATTCAGGATATGAATTGTAGATCTGGATTCTGAAACTGAATATTAGGTCTGAACACCGAACCTTGATTTAAAAACTGAATTGAAAACCAGAGTTTAATTCCTGAATTTAGTTTCAGAATTTAATTCATCAATTCAGTTTCAGCATTCATTTCCAGAATTCAGAACCTACATGTTGGAACTAAATTGTGAACATGATTTCTGGAACTAGATGCTGGAACTGAATTCAGTTCCTATATCAAGACTTGGAATTCAAGTTCAGAATTTAGTTCTACAATATTTTGAATATTGCTAAAAATAACTTCAGTTCCTTACTTCTAGAACTAAATTTATGACCTGAGTTTTTGATCTAGATTCCGAAAATTTGCAGCTGAATTTGGAGCGTGCCTCAGATTTATATATTAGTTCTTTAATTTTTACAGTTATAACCATTTAACAAATTACGCAAAGCGGTTTTTTAGAGCCACTAAAATATTTCCAAGGGATTTTGAGAAGTTTATTTCTACTAGTATCTAAATCTACAAAACTGTATTGGTTTCGTGTTATTTAATTGTATGGTAGAACATGTTTGTCGTCAATTAGTCGTACTGTAGTATAGATGCATCGTTAAAATACTGGAAGTTGAAAAATATACACAATCAAATACGAATGATGATCTTTATCCAGAAGTGAAAAAGAAACATGTCAGTTTTATTCGTATTCACGTCCTCCAGTTATGTGTGTGACATTACCCACCCGCCTTTTTTATAACCATCAACATATTTCCAAAGAACTATGCGAAAATTTACTTTATTGTACTATATACGGCCCTTTTTTCAACCAATTGGAGTTCGTAGTTGTTTTAGGAACTTCTACTTTTGATCTACTGATTTGCTATATAAAATGCATAGCACCGACTCAGTTCAGTTGCATCGTTTCAAATTCTATTAGTGAAGAAGGGGAAAGCTGGTACAATTAATACAAGTGGTCAAGTAATTGATGTTCGAATGTAAGAAGAAAGCGTTTCAGTTATATTTGTATTCACGACCTCCTGTTATGTCTGTGACATTACACACCCGTACTTTTTGACAGTGAGCTCACTACATATCTACTCCATGAATAGTGTAGAATGTATCTGTGCTTTTCAAAAAATAACGACTCCCACCTTTGGTACAAGTGTCAAACTTGGTGACGATTCTTTTAGTTGTTTCGTAGTTATGCTGAGACTTAAATGCACTCGCGTTCATAGGCAGAAAAAGTTTGTTTTCCCATAGTTATTTGAATTCCCCGGTTAAAAGATCTGCTGAAAATATTTAAAGAAAATTGAGTTGCATTCAAATTCACAACAGTAATACTATCTAATACGACTTTAAAATTCTTGCAATTCTCTTGTTGTACAAAAGTTGGGAGATGAAAATTTATTTTCAAAAACCTCGCCCTCTGGTCTAAATGTCGATTCTCTTTAAATTATACAAATTTCGTCATTGACCCCCTCCACCCATGTTAAGGACCCTTGCTTCACACTCTTCCCCCTGAAAATGTCCTAATGATCATCTCTGAAGAGCAAAAAGTATCTGTGCCAAATTTGATAGCAATCCGTTCAATAGCTTAAGATTTATGCTGTTACAGCTTCCTTTTTGAATGTACTTGGTACATCCACCCCCATATATATCATATCTAAAGTATCGAAAATGTTTGCATGGTCTTCAAAAATTATCCTGTGCCTAGTTTTATAGCAATTTTCAGAGGCACTTACTGCAAACCACCCTTTGTTAAGAACATTTGCTACGCTCCCTCCCCCCATGAAAAATATTCTTATAACAATCTCTGACGAGCAAGAAGTACATGTGCCAAGTTTGATAGAAATCCATTAGGTAGTTTCGGAGTTATAATATTTCAAACATTACACCCCTCTTTTAAAGACACTTGCTACATCCATATAATCATATCTAAGGTATGCGAAATGTTTCTAAGGTCTTCAAAAAATATCGAGTTGTGAATCAAGTGTCAAGTTATATGATTTTTCATGACCCTTTCTTGATATAGACACTTGCTACGCTCCCTCTCCTCCAAAAATACGCTTATGACCATCTCTGAAGAGATAGAAGTACATGTGCCAAGTTCGATAGCAATCCGTTCAGTAGTTCCGGAGTTATGCCATTACAAACATTACAAAGGCACTTGCTACATCCACCCCCATATAATCATATCTAGTATATGCACCATGTTCCTATGGCCTTACAAAAGTATCTATTTTCGAAAAATCAGACAAATTTTTTCATGACCCCCCTTGTTAATTTCACTTACTACGCTCCCTCCCCCATTAACAAACACTTAAGAACATCTCAGAAGAGCAAGAAGTATCTGTGCCAAGTTTGGTGGCAATCCGTTCACTAGTTTCGAAGTTATGGCGTTACAAACATACAAACTTACATCCATTTATATATAAATATATATATATATATATATATATATATATATATATATATATATATATATATATATATATATATATATATATATATATATATATATATATATAGATTTGAACAAATATTTGTAATTAAATATTAGTATATAAGACAAGAATAACTACAACATCTATAATCCATAACGAATCGTATGAACAACAAAGATTAAAGGTCAAAGGGTCAAAACACTTGGAATGAAAAACGTTGATGTAATACAGATTAATATATTTATTTAAAACAAAAATGCAATAGAAGCAGACGATGACCGATTGTTTTCATGTGCAATGATTATAGATAAATCAAACTGTGTTTGGTTTAACTTATTTGATGTTTGTGTTAAGGCATTAAGCAGTCTTGAACTAAATTTATACACATGCAGTGCCCTCACCAAAGTCTTTCCTTGAATTTCATTCAATTTGCAGCATTGCAAGAATAGCAACCCAGTCGTGAAGGAATAAACTCGTCACCTTTCAAGCAAGCCTTCCCGTCAGTGTAACCGCGACGAATAGCAACTTTTGGTAGAACTTTGGTAGAAAGTCGGATGAACTTTCTGCTTAAAATCGCAAGCTCAGCTGTAAGTCTGGGCGTCGACCCGTAACCAGTTCCGGTCAGTCAGTTCTCTGATAGTAGTCCGTCAATCAGTCAATCAGTTTTTAGAGAGTCGTAAGTCACGGTCGTCATAGTTTAGAGCGTAGTCAGTGTAATTTTAGGACGAAATGAAAATATTATTCATTGTGCGATTAACAAAACGTCGTTCTCGTGATAATAATCGTTTTTTTTTAAAGTAAAACCATTCCGTGTACAATATCGTTGTAAGAAAAGAATCCGCTGAATGTGGCTGACAGAAAAGCATGAAAACAGTTTCTGAATAGTGATTAATAAAAGTAAATATCGGATTTGTCAGCACATAGCCTGATGGTAGCAAGTGGAAGAAGAAACATTCACTGAGGGATAATAGCTATTTTCAGTGAACAAAACACAAGAAGCTTAGATCCACTTTTGTGTTACTGAGAAAAAATAACAAGTGATAACAGTTTTTGCGAAGATTTTTCTGCCATTGTGTAGTTTGCCGCTGTTTTTTAAAAACCTCAATTGTGAAGTAATAAAAGTAAATAAAAGAAGCTTAAAGAAGAACAGAAAAAAAGGCGCTCGGACTGCGAGGAATACAGGCTACTGGCCGCTGGGAGGAAAGAAGCGGCAAGGGAACGCCAATAGTACCAGAAGAAAAGAATTGGAGGCAAAAATGATGATCAACGGATTAATAATAATAGGGTGAGTAAAGTAAAATTGATTACCGTTACTGTATTTACTCTGATCGCAGCCGGCATGAGCTCGATCAAGTTTCAAGTTCGTTAGAGGCAACAAACGTAGAGAATACGTTTGCATTTTATTTGTTTACGTTTATATAAGTATTGACGGCTTTCTCAGTCAAAAATCAGCCAAATCAGAGTCTGTGACTGTTATCGACTACCAAATGCAAATATCCGCGAAGCAATTAAAGCCGTTCAAAATTGTTGAACTGCTTACCGTTGGCAATCAACGTACTTGACAAACACGAATTGACTAAATTTCCATTGAAAAAGGCCATCAAAAACAGCCGAAACGTCAGGCAATTTAAGAATTAAATCGTTTGCCTAGTGATTTGGGACGTAGAAAACCGTCAATACATATATAAACTCATCTTCCAGTCGTTACAACCATCATACATATTTGTTTACGTTTTGATCACGGTCAACACGGAGCACATGTACCAGGGGCACATGTACTAATGAAAAAAACCGCGGGTAAACTATTGAAGTGGCCATTCTGGCGTTAAGGCGGAAGAATTTTTATTTTTTTCATCTGTATGAACAATAAACCACGACCAGCAAAACAGTTGGCATTGGTAATATGTTTATATATATATATATATATATATATATATATATATATATATATATATATATATATATATATATATATATATATATATATATATATATATATATATATATATATATATATATATCGATCTACCGATCAAGTTTTCATTCGAGAGTACTGCTCCAACAGCGTACTGCTTGCATCTGTGATCACGAACGCATCTTTATAGTTCGGTCTAACTAACAGTGTGTCAGAAGTTAAAAAATCCGCAATTCTTCGAAGGCTTTTTGCCATTGTTCTGGCCAAACAAGCTGAACATTCTTTCGCAATTTACCTATCTCGACCTTTAGATCATGTCGGCGCAGAGCTTTTAAGACTTAAGCATAAGTTATCGTTATGTTCTTCAATAGTTGAACCAAAAACAATTATGTCGTATATGTAGACTATAGCTTTCACGTCTTTTATTTCATACAGTGCCGTATTCATCAATCGCTGAAAAGTGGATGGACCATTTCGTAAACCCATAGGCATTCTTGTGAATTCAAAATGGCCTTTTGGAATTGAAAACGCTGTCTTGGCTGCATCTTTTGAGTTGAGTGCTACTTGGTAAAATCCTGATTTTAAATCCAAGGTAGAAAAATATTTACTGTTTCTACGATTATTTAAAGCCCTCAGGTGAACCACGATTCTGTATTTCTTGTTACCAAATTCATCGTCCTTCTTGGGAACGCATAGGACTGGTGCATTCCATGGACTTTTGCTAGGCCTTATGATACCTTGTTTACTTGTTTACGCATTTCTTCAACTTCTTAATTAATATGCTTCTTCGTAGCCTCTTGAAATCTGTATTGCCGTTTATTGATAGGCACATTTGAAGTGGTCTCAATTTCATGCACTGTCGCATCGGTGACAGTTAATTTGTCCCTTTTCAAATAGATTACATCACTATAAGATGCCGTAATATTCTCCAGATTCATAAAATTTGTTCCTTTTAAATGATTTAGATTTAGTGATTCTAATACTTCATCCGTTCGGTCTCGACCAGTTATTCGACCGTATCTTTTATTTTCCGTAAGAATTACGTCTTGATTTGTATCTAAATCTAGGAAACGTATGTCTTCCTCGCACACTCTCTAGCTATATAATCCATTTCTTCTTCATTAGTAATATTAGTTCCACAACAGGGAAGCATACTATCTGAACGATCGTCGTTATTGTATATATCATATTTGTTCTGGTGCGGTGCATTAATGTTATTATTTTTATTAACTTTTTGGTTCATTTCACATTTATTATGCTTTGATAAACTGCCCTCTAAGACTTCCGAATTTACGATAAATACTTCATTTCTGTCTTTCTCTACATTAGTTTTAATATGTGTCTTGGTTATCCTCTCTCTACTTGTGAATTTTTCTATTGCACAATTATTGTTTGCTTTAGTTGCACTGTTTGAAAACATCTTAGGCTTTTCATTATTATCATTTATTTCGTTATTTCTTTCATTATTTATGCGGGTTAATATTTCAATGTTGCATTCATCCTTATCTGCAGAACGCATCCCATGATGCTTTTCTTTTCCTGTTACTGGTATATTTGCTACATTATTGGGCTCGTTTGGTACACTTAGGCATATGTACTCGAAATTCTGAGTTTCATAAATTGTGTATATCTTTAAAAACTCTGCTCCAATGATTCCAGGAACACGGAATCTTTTACTATATAAAATCTAACTCTGTAATGAGTTTTGCCAATCACCAACGTGACTTTCGCTGACCCAATAGTATTGATTGAGTTCCACCAAATCCTGCAATGTATAAATTATCTTTATAGTATATTTTCTCTGATCCTATTTTCGCGACAGTATCCCATCTCATTGCGTTATAAAATGCTAGAGTATCGAGCAAATATTTAATTTTTCCATTAGGCCTTTTTGCTGCAGCAACTTTTACAAATAATTGATTGTTTTTAGAACACTCTATTTTTAACATTTCGTGAGGCGGCATACCTTCTTGCCTTTGTCCCGTGTAATTTTTTGTCGATCCTGTAGATAGCCTACCATGACTAAGCTTGGTTTGATCATCCACTAGTCACATACTTATTCATAAATCTCATTCTCAAAATACCCCCTGGAGTCAAATTCGAACTTCGTTTGGAAAATCCTTCTTGCGATGATGAAGTTTAGTTCTACGGTCGGTACCTAATGTTTTTTCTAACAGTACCCGGAATATTCTACGACTTCGTTTTCATTTTTTTTTAATAACTATTTATTGGAATATGAGTTAAAATTAAATTATTAAGATTTAAATTGGGTGTTCAGCCACAAATGGTGACTTTTCAGATCTATTAAATATATGATTTGGTTGTTACCATGAGGACATCATTTGCTTCCGCAATTCTGAGATTTTTGTGTAGGGAAAACTCTAAACCTACTTGTATTGTGTAATAGGGAAAAGGAACTTATATACTAACTTACTAACTAATACAGGGAGCGAATCGATTCAATTGAAGATTGCATCGATTTTTGTCGGAATTTGCTTATAATATTATGTGACATTACATCTAATGGTTCTATATTTGTGAGTCTGTGTAACTCATTTGTACTAAACCAGGGGGGACGCTTCAAAATCATTTTCAGAATTTTATTCTGAATCCTTTGAAGCGTTTTCTTCCTGGTGGAACAACAACTTGACCAAATTGGTACTGCATCAAGCATGGTTGGTCTGAAAATTTGTTTATAAATTAACAACTTGTTTTTTAAACAGAGCTTAAAATTTCTGTTTATAAGAGGATATGAACATTTAATAATGCAGATCACTCTTAGATTTCTACCTGTAGCTAACAGATTTGTGTCATCACAGAATAGCGATTTCTGACAACCAACGGATAGATTTGGAAGATCAGAAGTGAAAATATTATACAGATTGGAGCTACGCTCGAACCCTACGGAACACCGGCTCGTACGGGTAGCAATTCAGATTTACAATTCTGATAGCTAACCTGAAGAGTACGATCAGTTAAATAATTTTGAATCATTTTGATCAAATAAATAGGAAACAGGAAATCAGACATTTTTGCTATTAAAATTTAGTGCCAAACACTGTCGAATGCCTTTTCTATGTCTAGAAGAGCAACTCCAGTGGATAGCCCAGAAGATTTATTTAATTTTATCATGTTCGTCACTCTGACAAGTTGATGAGTAGTTGAATGTTCATGACGAAATCCAAACTGCTCTGCTAAAAAATTGAATTCTCATTTATATGAGACATCATTCTCAACAAGATATTTTTTTCAAAAAGTTTACTGATAGAAGAAAGTAAGCTAATTGGTCGATAACTTGATGTTTCTGCTGGGTTTTTATCAGGTTTGTGGATAGGAATTACTTTAGCGTTTTTCCATCTTTTTGGGAAGTAAGCTAATGAAAAACACTTGTTGAAAATTTTAACCAGGAGTCTCAAGGCAACATCGGGAAGATTTTTAATAAGAATATTAATAATTCCATCATTACCAGGAGCCTTCATGTTTTAAGTTTCCTAATAATTGATTTAATTTCATCAAAATTCGTCTCAATAATGTCATCTTGTGATAGCACTTTGGTTGAAATATGATCATATTTAAGTGAGACTTCATTTTCAATAGGACTCACAACGTTCAAATTAAAATTGTGAACACTCTCGAACTGCTGAGCAAGTTTTCGCCATTCGTAAGAAGTATTTGATTTCCTTCCTTGAGAGCAGGAATTGGTTTCTGAGGTTTCTTAAGAACCTTAGAAAGTTTCCAGAAAGGTTTAGAGTATGGTTTAATTTGTTCAACTTCATTAGCGAAATTTTCATTTCGCAAAACAGTAAATAGATGTTTAATTTCTTTTTGTAAATCCTTAACTATGTTTTTCATAGCAGGATCACGAGAACGTTGATATTGACGTCGACGAACATTCTTTAACCGAATGAGCAGTTGAAGATTGTCATCGATGATAGGAGAATTTAATTTAGCTTTAGCTTTGGGAAATGAAAGATTTCTAGCTTCGATAATATAATGATTCAAATTATCAATTGCTGTGTCGATGTCCGCAGAATTTTCTAAAATAGTTTCATGATCCACATGATTTTCAATGTGAGATCTGTAATCCAACCAATTAGCTCTATGATGATTGAATATAGAACTAATTGGATTAATTAAAGCTTCGTTGGAAAGTCTGAATGTTACAGGAAGATGATCTGAGTCAAAGTCAGCATGTGTAATCGGTTCACTACAAATGTGACTTTGAACTCTTAGAAACAGATCAATTGTAGACGGGTTTTTCACGGAAGAGAAACAAGTCGGATTACTGGGATGAAGAACTGTGAAGTAACCAGCTGAGAGTTGAATATGAAGTATTTTACCATTACTGTTATTTTGCCTACAATTCCACTGGACATGCTTAGCATTTAAGTCCCCTATTACGAAAAATTCCGGTCGATATCTTGTGAGTTTTTGCAAATCGTCTTTAAAGATATTTAATTGTTCGCCGGTGCATTGGAATGGCAAATATGCTCCAGCGATGAAATAAATTCCATGAATGGTTTCAACTTCGATTCCCAAGCTTTCAATAACTTTAGTATTGAAAGACGGTAAAATTCGATGTTTAATTTGCCGTTGGACAAAAATGGCAACTCCACCACCCATTCCAGTAAACCTGTCAAATCGATGAACCACATAATGTGGATTACTTTTCAATTTGATATTTGGTTTAAGAAAAGTTACTGTGACAATGACAAAATACATTTTGTGAACTTTGAAAAAATTATAAAATCCACCTTCACTCGATTTCAAAGATCGAGCATTCCAATTTAAAATATTCAAATAATTATTTAACATCACTGTTAAATTTTAAATTCATAATAATATTATTTGCAAATTGCCATCCGATTTGAAAGGCTTCAAAAAGTGATGAAGTCGAATTCATTCGGATGATCATTTGAAAAAGTTGATCTTGTAGGTAGATCATTTTATTTTCAGTTATATCGCCTAAATCAACTTCATTTAATGAAGCGAATGGCATTGAAGGAATATTTGTAGGTAGACTGCCATTAGAAGAATATGATATGGCTAATCTACCTATTAATAAATTGTTTTCGTTAGAAGATGAACTGGAAGACGGTCCTGTGTTTTGATTATTTACATTAGAAGAATTAAGTGGTAGATTTCCACCTGTTATACTAGCATAACTGAAATTAGAAGAAGATGATGACGAGGTCGATCTACCTGTCAATAAATTGTTTTCGTTAAAAGACGAATTGGCAGGCGTACCTGTTTTTTTTTTAATTCGAAGAAATAAGTGCCTTAGAAGAATTAGGCGTGGCACCTGTAACGGTTTTTTGATTTGCAGGTATGTTCTGTAAATTTAAAGTCGTTGATTTGACCCTTTGTCTAAGCGAACGAACGTTTAAATTTTTTTCCCTGGCAGGACATTTCAAATATTTGGATTTATGATTTCCATCGCAATTTGAACATGAAAATTTATCAGTGGTTTCATTCATTGGACAAACGTCTTTCGAATGCGATTGACCACAATTCAAACACCGTATATCCATATGACAATTTTTGGTTCCATGGTCGAAGCCTTGGCAACGACGTCATTGCGTTAAGTTTGCAATACGATTATGCCGTTTATAATGTTCCCAATGAATTTTAATGTGGGAAATGAAACGTACTTTTTTTAAGTTTTCAAATTGTTTACATCACTTCGATTGAAGTGTATTAGGTAAAGCTCATGGGAAATTCCAGAGCGTGGTTTAGAAGTACCATTCGCTCTTTTTTTCATAAGTATTACTTGGGAAGGGGCAAAACCAAGCAATTCTTCTAATTCATTTTTAAATTCATCGGTACTTTGATCATTTGATAAGCCTTTCAAGACGGCCTTGTAGGGTCTGTCTGATATTATATCATATGAATAAAATTTATGAAGTTTCTCGGACAAATATCGAATAAGACGTTCGTAATCTTCCAATCCATCAACTAAGACGCGACATTCTCCTCTTCGTCCGATTTGAAATGAGACTTTTACTTCCGGGAGAAAAGTAGAAAGCTCAGTACGGAATGCTTTGAAGTCGGAAATCATCACCGTCACTGGTGGCATAGATTGATGTTTCTTCCCAGAACGACAAGCGTCCATTTTGGGAATTTTTGAAGAATTTTCTTCTATGTCGCTACAATCGGATTCAGGAAGAATCTCGTAAATATTGTTAGACGGCACAGAATCAGTGGAAGGGAAATCCGTTCGTTGTCTTTTATTTTTACATTCAGATTCTATAATATCGTGAATGTTATTAGAAAAATGTTGAATAACGGGTTGTGATTTATTATTTATTTTTAGCCTTAGGCTTGTTGCCTCTTCGGTTGGACGCAGGCATTTTTGAATGGACGGAATTTTGAAGTTTGAATAATAGTTGAATAGCTAGACTTAAAAAAGGCTGATTAATTTCTTAGTCACTCTAATATCACTCTAATATCACTCTTTGTATTACTTAGTCACTCTAATTCCACACTTTGTATCACTTAGTCACTCTAATATCACTCTTTGTATAGCCTTGAATTATTTTTCTGTTACTCTATGTCATGCAGTTTACCCATAGTTGTTTTGCATTGTTTTTGAAATGTTTATTATCAAAATTGTTATCTTCGATTAGGCACCCGTCGTTGCGATAGTATTCGGTGTGTAGACTTCGGTTGTGCTTAAGAGAATTTTCGATTTGTCCCTATGGGTAACATTTAACAGTTCGGCTGGAAAGTTCGTATCGTTTAATAGAAACACACATTTTTTTTGCCAAAATTCGTTTTTATTATTCAACATAATTGCCATCAGAGGCGATACAGCGATTATAGCGATCTTCCAACTTTTCGATACCATTTTTGTAGTACGATTTGTCCTTTGCCTCAAAATAGGCCTCAGTTTCAGCGATTACCTCTTCATTGCTTCTAAATTTTTTACCAACGAGCATTCTCTTGAGGTCTGAGAACAGAAAAAAGTCACTGGGGACCAAATCTGGAGAATACGGTGGATGAGGGAGCAATTCGAAGCCCAATTCGTTCAATTTCAGCATGGTTTTCATCGACTTGTGACACGGTGCATTGTCTTGATGAAACAAAACTTTTTTCTTCTTCAAATGAGGCCGTTTTTTTTAAATTTCGTCCTTCAAACGCTCTACGCTATATATTAGTCACTGTTGATGGTTTTTCCCTTTTCAAGGTAGTCGATGAAAATTATACCACGCGAATCCCAAAATACAGACGCCATAACCTTACCGGCCGATTGTTGAGTCTTTCCACGCTTTGGGTTCGGTTCATCGCGTGCAGTCCACTCAGCTGACTGTCGATTGGACTCCGAAGTAAAGTGATGGAGCCATGTTTCGTCCATTGTTATATATCGACGAAAAAAATCGGTTTTATTTCGATATAACAGCTCCAAACACTGCTCAGAATCATTAATTCGTTGTTGTTTTTGATCGATTGTGAGCTCACGCGGCACCCATTTTGCACAAAGCTTTCTCATATCCAAATATTCGTGAATAATATGTCCAACACGTTCCTTTGATATCTTTAGGGTGTCAGCTATCTCGATCAACTTCACTTTACGGTTATTGAAAATCATTTTGTGGATTTCTTTCACATTTTCATCGGTAACAGCCTCTTTTGGACGTCCACTGCGTTCATCGTCTTCGGTGCTCATATGACCAGTACTTCAATATGACAATCTTGAATACGGAAGATATGACACGGAACCCTGCACCACCAGCACGACCAAGTGTGCTGGATCTTTCCATTTGATGGACATCGCTACGGTTGGATTGCACGTGAAGGAACTCCCTGATCCCCACGGTAGCGATCATCTACCTATTCTAATATCAATCGCCTGCTGATTAGGACCATCGGAGACAATCAATGTTTCGTATGACCTCACACGGAATATTGATTGGAAATGCTATGCAAATTCGATATCTGAGAAGATAGAAACAACACAAGAACTTCCGCCGGAGGAAGAATACACGTTTTTGGCTGGTTTGATTCTCGACACCGCTACTCAAGCTCAGACGAAACGTGTACCCGCCGCGAAAACTCACATCCGTCCTCCAAACCCGTGGTGGGACAAAGAGTGCTCAAAATTAAACGCGGAGAGAGCTTCATCATTTATCGAGCTTAGGAAAAACGGAACACCTAATAATTTTAGATACTACGCGGCATTAGACGCTAAAATGAAAAGCTCGATTAAAGCGAAGAAAAGCGGTTACTGGCGTGGATTCGTAGACGGATTTTACGAGAGAAACATCAATGAACACTCTTTGGAATACAGCCCGACGAATGCACAACAAACACACCACAAACAAAAGCGATTAATATTCTAACCGCTGGATATTCGATTTAGCTAATAAAGTATACCAAGATTCTGCTCCGGACCAGAGGATCTTCCGCCCCGTGACGTCAAATACAAACGAAACACCGTTTTCGATGGTAGAGTTCTCAATTGCGCTTTTGTCGTGTAACAATAAAGCTCCGGGGTTAGACAAAATCAAATTCAACTTGCTGAAAAAATTGTCTGACTCAGCCAAAAGACATTTATTGAATTTATTTAATAAGCTCCTTGAGAATAATATTGCCCCACATGACTGGAGACAAGTAAGAGTTATTGCCATTCAAAAATCAAGGCAACCAGCCTCCGATCACAATTCGTATCGGCCGATTGCTATAATTTCCTGTATCCGGAAATTGTTCGAAAAAATGATTCTGTTTCGTCTGGACAATTTGGTCGGGACTAATGGCTTACTTTCAGATACACAATTCGGCTTCCGCAGGGGTAAAGGAGTGAAAGATTGTTTTGCGTTGCTCTCAACCGAAATTCAAATGGCATTTGCTCGTAAAGATTAAATGGCGTCAGTTTTCCTAGACATCAAGGGGGCTTTTGATTCAGTTTCCATAAACATCCTATCTGAGAAGCTGCATCAGCATGGTCTTTCACCAATTTTGAATATTTTTATGTATAATCTATTGTCTGAGAAATACATGTGTTTCGCGCATGGTGATTTGTCGACAATAGGATTCAGTTTCATGGGTCTTCCTCAGGGTTCATGCATAAGTCCCCTTTCATGCCACTTTTACGTAAACAACATTGTTAAATGTATCAACACATCTTGCACGCTAAGACAACTTGCCGATGACAGCGTTGTGTCCATTATAGAACCCAAAGCTGCAGATCTCCAAGGACCATTGTAAGATACTCTCGACAATTTGTCGACATGGGCTCTTCAAATGGGTATCGAGTTCTCTACGAAGAAAACTGAGCTGGTTGTATTTTCAAGGAAGCACAATTTTAGCTTCAACTAGGGGTGGAACCATAGCTTAGGTCTTCACATTTCAATATCTCGGGGTCTGGTTCGACTCCAAAGGCACCTGCGGATGTCACATTAAATATCTTGAACAAAAATGTCAGCAGAGAATCAATTTTCTTCGCACAATAACCGGAACTTGGTGGGGTTCCCACCCAGGAAACCTGATCAGGCTGTAACAAACAACGATATTGTCCGTTATGGAATATGGATGCTTCTGCTTCCGATCCGCCGCGAACACCCATTTCATTAAACTGGAAAGAATTCAGTATCGTTGTTTGCGTATTGCCTTAGGTTACATGCAGTCGACTTACACGATGAGCCTCGAAGTGCTCGCGGGCGTCTGACCGTTGAAAAATTGATTCTGGGATCTCTCATACCGATTGCTTATCCGATGCGATATCTTGAATCCGATGGTGATTGTAAACTTCGAAAGGCTTTCCGAGCTCTATTCTCAGACCCATTTTATGTCCTTGTATTTTGATTACATGGCTCAGAATATTAATCCTTCTCGTTTGTTTCCAACCGTGCTCATTTCTCGGATACTTCTGATTCTACTGTGTTTTTCGACACATTCATGAGAGAAGAAATTCGTGGAAATCCGGATCACATACGCCCTCTAGTAGCCCCTAATATTTTTCATAATAAATTTAGAATAGTCAACTGTGAAAAGGTATTTTACACTGACGGATCAAACATCAGCAGGTCCACAGGCTTCGGCATCTTCAATCAGAACATCACCGCTTCTTACAAACTCAGTGATTCGGCTTCAGTTTACGTCGCAGAATTAGCTGCTTTTCAGTACGCCCTCGAGATCATTGACACCTCGCCCAAAGATCATTAATTCATTGTCATGGATAGTCGAAGCTCAATAGAAGCTCTCCGGGCAATGAAGCCAGGAAAGTGTCCCCCATATTTCCTGGGGAAAATACGGGAACACTTGCGAACTTTGTCTGAACGGTCTTGTTCAATATCGTTACTGTGAGTCCCTTCGCATTGTTCCATTCCGGGCAATAAAAAGTCAAACTCATTGGCTAAGGTGAGCGCATTACAAGGTGATATTCATGAAAGACCAATCTGATTCAATGAATTTTTCAGTATCTCTCGTCAGAAAACTCAAAAGTTGGCAAACTTCATGGAGCAATGGAGAACTGGGACGATGACTACATTCCATTATCCCTAGGGTATCGACGAAACCTTGGTTCAGGAGGATGAACGTGAGTCGTGATTTCATTTGTGTTATGTCGCGGCTCATGTCAAATCACTACACTTTCAACGCAAATCTCCGGCGTGTTGGGCTCGCGGAGAGCGGTCTCTGCACCATGTCGTATGGTCGTGCGTAGAGTATCGCGACGTCAGGTCGAAGCTACTGGAATCCCTTAGGGCCCGAGGTAGACCACCTGAAGTTCCGGTTCGGGATGTGTTGGCGAGTCGGGATAGTCCATATATGCTTCTCATATACCATGTCCTCAAACAAACGAGGTCTGTTCAAAAAGTTCCCGGAATGTTTTAATAGCGCGCGTCTGGAGAGTCCGTTGGTCAAATTTTTTTTTGTGTTGGTACATATGTCCCTAATGTATGGTGAAATTTTCAGCTGTATTCATTGTTTACATTCTGTCTTGTAGCGGCTGGTGTAGACGTGTTTTGTTGAGCTCGGCGATTTTTGTTAGTTTGAACAATGGAAGGATTGAAGAGTCAAAGAATTTGTATTAAATTTTGCGTGAAAAATGAAATAAAGTGTAACCAAGTGTGCGAAATGTTACAGAGAGCCTACGGTGAGTCTGCTAGGAAAAAAACGAGTGTTTACGAGTAGTATAAGCGTTTCCAAGATGACCGCGAAGAACGACGAACGCTCCGGTCGACCCAGCACGTCAATAATCGATGAAAATGTGGGAAAAGTGGAAAAAATAATTATTATCATATTTTTTCAAATGTTTTGGGCATGAAACGAGTGGCAGCAAAATTCGTTCCAAAACTGCTGAATTTTGATAAAAAAAAACAAACGCATTACCATCGCTCAGGAGTTGTTAAACGACGTCAACGACGATCCAAATTTACTTGAAAGGGTCATAACTGATGATGAAACATGGGTGTACGGTTATGATGTCGAAACAAAAGCACAATCGTCCACGTGGAAGCACCCAACGTCACCAAGACAAAAATCGCCGAGCTCAACAAAACACGTCTACACCAGCCGCTACAAGACAGAATGTAAACAATGAATACAGCTGAAAATTTCACCATACATTAGGGACATATGTACCAACACAATAAAAAAAAACCTATTTTAATCCACCTAGTGGTGTAATGATGCCTTTTTCATATTACTCATTACATTACATCAAAAATATAACCGTGAAATTCGCAAAAACAACTGTTTATTGAATAGAAATAGGAAAGTTTGTTCAAACCTAATCTAACATACTCTATAAAACCTGTTTACCCTATAGTTCCGGAACCGAAAGTAGTATCCACAACAAATTAAGGAATTCTGTATGAAACTGTAAGACTTTTCTTTTGAACCTATAAGTTTGTGAAAATCGATTTGGCCATCTCCAAGAAAAGTAAGTGTGATCCTTTTTGCAGTTTTTGATCACTATTTCCAATTCTTTCGAGACCGGATTCAGATAAACTTAATAGCCGAAGTTGGTTATTTTACTACCAACAAATATGACCTACAAATTGGAACAGTTTTGAACGTAGTTACTACCTCATACTCTATTTCGATTAAACCAATTAAACGAAATCTAACAAACGAAACGAACCTGCGTTTTTGTTACTTCTGCATATGTAAATCAAGCTAAACATCATAAAACATGTAATAGGATTATTATTTTTATTATTATTATTATTATTATTATTATTATTATTATTATTATTATTATTATTATTATTATTATTATTATTATTATTATTATTATTATTATTATTATTATTATTATTATTATTATTATTATTATTATTATTATTATTATTATTATTATTATTATTATTATTATTATTATTATTATTATTATTATTATTATTATTATTATTATTATTATTATTATTATTATTATTATTATTGACATCACATCGCCCTGCAACTGCGGAACCGGAAGTCGGATCCGGATGAAATTTCACAGTAGGTTTAAAAACAGTATGAACTTTAATTCAAATCAAGATTTGTGAAAATCGGTTCAAGCATCGCAGAGAAATCTAAGTGAATTTAGTTTAAGGAGTATTTCTTCTCCACTTTCGGTGCTCTCGGAACAGGAAAAGAGGGGACCAGTAGTGCCGAATTAAGATTTCATGCTCACAAACTAACAAGCTCGGCAAACTAGAAGAATTTATCAAACAGTTTTAAGGGATTTGTACCTGTTTTTCACCATCGTTCGTGGAAAAATACTAATAAAATTGGTAATTTTCCACTTATAACGCTTTAGTTCCGAAACCGGAATGTCAATTAGTTGATCGATTGTGTTAATTGTGCAAGTTTTACCCTTTTACACTACTAGAATTTGAAACGATACACCCGAACTACAGTACAGATTAGTTACATCAAACATTCTGCAACACAAATATTACAAAATAACCAATATAGTCTTTATTATAAAATATTGGTGGTTTTGGAAAGAACCTCTTATGAAGGCGTGCGTGAAGGGCCAAATTGTATAATTTCCTAAGATATTAAACACTGATTGGATATAAACGATTTTGAACACTGTTGCGAATTTAGATTTTGAGAAAATTGCAAAAAAAACTGAGTATATTATCTTAGATTAGCACTGCACTGCTAATTTTAATTTTTGATTTTCAAAGAAGCAATCTTTATAGTTCTTTAGGTAACATTTAAAGCCATTAGAAAGGCTGATTCTTCCATATGGCTAATTTTGAAAAGACACCCCATAGTAAAGTAAGTCGTATTCACGACAAAACTGTTAAGAGGGCAATGCACATATGCTTCACGATGTTATTGAATAAAAAGTACGGGAGTCAATAAAACGTCAATGAAACGTACACAATAAAAACAAATTCACATCAAACGGAGAAAAAAAAGGTGAAATTGATGATTATTAGCAGATATATCGGGAACATGATAAAGAAACATCAGAGTGAAAATAGTACAATAGATTACATTGTCAGAGAAGATATATAAAGGGGGATATTCTTAAAAAAAATTCAAAACGTATAGTTGAAGTAATACAAAGTGGGAAAACAATATGGGAAAACAAGACAATTCTAATGCTAATAGGTGAGTTAGGCAATAAAAAAAAAAGATATATTCAAATTATCAACATGGGAATCATGTCATACACAGCAATACCGTGCTGGTCAGAAGGATAAAATATGTTAAATTGAAGAGGAAAATTATAGATTTGAGAAAAATGTCTTCTTTGGAGGAAGCTATGATGCTACAAATTAAAATGAACTGGGAAAAAGTTACAATGCGTTTTGAAAAAAAGAGTACATTACACAAGGGAGGTAAAATAAATAACACAGGGTTGAGATAAGACACTAACTACGAAGAACGGATGGACAAGAAAAGGATAAGACACAAGCGAACAGACTAGCAAAACGACGCTGGCCAGCAAATAATGCCTATCTAATGTATGATAGGCATTATTTGCTGGCCAGCACTAACACAGGGTTGAGATAAGACACTAACTACGAAGAACGGATGGACAAGAAAAGGATAAGACACAAGCGAACAGACTAGCAAAACGACGCTGGCCAGCAAATAATGCCTATCTAATGTATGCATTTATGCACTGATCTTAGTATGAGTGATTAAGTTTGTGTGGACAAGGGGATCGCGACCCCGGAAAGAGAAAAATATATATGCGTACTATATGAATGAATTGGTGATTTCTAAAGTGCAAATTACGCGTTCAAATTAAGACGACAATAAAATACAGATACGACAATATGGACATGTAAAAGTTACGAAAACACAAAGAAATAAGAATACAACAGATAAATAAATTATTATATACTAAAGAATTTATGGGGGATTAAAAAAATACATATACATGAAAACTCTGTCACTAACAAACTAATAATATTGGAATCCTCATGAAACAGAGAGATAGGAATTGGCAGCATAAAGAGGAATAGTTCGGAAACATAACGAGCACCAAAAAGCAGAACGTGCGTGATCTACTCATAACAAGACGAAAAAAATTATTTGTCGTGAATACAACTTACTTTACTATGGGATGCCTTTTCCAAATTTATCCTCTGAGAGAGTGATAAGTTTTTGATCGTGAATATCTCCTGTTGCATCTAATGAATCAACATAATTCTTGCAACATGCCATCGGAAATATGATCACAATTTTATGATAAAATTTTCAGTTGTGTGACATAATCTCAAATAGTTCAAAATTAAACTTTTCTTAAATGTTTGGTACAAACGAGTGTCAAAGAGGATAATTCATAAGGCGCGTTTGCCTTTCTCGTATTTGGAAAGCTCATAGCTCAGTGATCTGTAGAAGGATTTATATAATCTAACTACCAATAGAATCGAAAATTTTCAACTTGAACGTGTATTGCAACAACATTGAAGTTTTCAATAGTAGACTATTGAAAAACCTGTTTGATTTAACCCATGACAGCACCAGCCAATCAGAACGCGAGATTTCTGCATCTATACAAGAGCATCCATATAAAAGTTGAGTGGTTCATTTTTCCTACCATTTGCTGAGCATCTGTTCCCAAAACAAGACACACGAGAGCAACATCGAGGACCTGTCGTCTCACTGTTTCCCGTGCTGCGTACAGAAAAGGAATTCTAACAAAGGGGTTGTCCATACACCGCTACCAGTAGCAGGTATAAAATGAAATGTGATGTGAGAAATAGCGTTATTTAAGTTAAAGCAGCTACTCTGAACGTACGAGACACCGTCAGCACGATGACAGCGAAAACCGGTAGAAAGGCAAAAAAAGTCCAGCAAGCATGGCCTATTCAAATAGCACTTTTTTATGCTAAAGATAATCGTAAAGAACTAGTTGAATTTTGTCACTTTCCTACCATTTTCCGAGCAACTGTTGCCGAAACCAGGCACACACGAGAAGTTTAATTAATTTGCACCGTCACTAACACATTCAATTACGAACGGCAATGCGAAAGTGGAAGTGATGATGTTGAATACATCTTTATACTAGTATACAAATATGCCGTGCGAAACAGAGTTGCCACGTATACAAGCAAAGTCCTGGCATTACATTCCTTTTGTGGAATTTGGCCTTTCTGTTTCAACAGATTACGCAGCCGATTCTTAGTGTACAGAATCATTGCATGGCTAGTACTATGGATCCTACTGACACTAATTTGCGCATTCTGCTTTCCAGGCGTATCAGAACTGGCTAAACTTAAAGCAATCTTAAATATTTCTTTATCACAGTGATGTGGTCGTCCTGAAAAGGACGGGGTTTTCAACTCCTCATCGTTACGGATGGCCAGCTGCAGATGGCGAGGGATGATTTTCGTTTTGTCGTTGTCACGGGCAGCGTTACTGGCTAATTCCAACACTTCGGCAGCCAAGTACTCCATCACTGCCGCCAGATAGACCGATGCTCCAGCACCGACACGCTCGGCGTAGTTCCCCTTCCGAGGCAAACGATGGATTCTGCCGCCAACTGGGAACTGCAGACCAGCACGGTTTGAGCGGGACTTTACCTTGCCCTTAACTGTTCCTCCTGTGTGCGTGTTTCTGCGTAAATATTCCACGAGTTGCTGGTAACAGCTCAACAGCCAATTCAGTATTACTGGCTACCGCTCTGCTAACTCTCTCTTTTATTTATTTATTTATTTATTTATTTATTTCGTCAAGCAAATGTAGACTACATATAAATTGTTTACAATGTTCACTTACATACTACGCATTATTTCTACGACAAAGCTGAGATTTGATTTGATTTTTAGACATAGTAAGGTCGAGATGTTCGCAGTATTGATTGTAATGGCGCATTATTCGATTGACTGGACTGTATTTTGCATAATTTGCTCTAGCTTGTTTTTCTAAAAATAATTTCCTGGAACGTAATTGACGGCTAGGTATATAAAAATTTAATTGCGATAATAATGGAGCTGATTGAATGCGTTGAGAAATAATGTCGCTGACAAAATAAAGCATTGCAAAGTCGCGGCGTTCTTTAAGTGTTTGTATATTTATGAGCATGCAGCGTGCTTCATATGATGGTAGAGGAAATGCTGCCCAGTTTAATTTACGAAGTGCATATAAAAGAAATTGTTTTTGAATAGATTCGATGCGTTCTTCGTGAATAATATTGTATGGATTCCATACTAGGCTGCAATATTCCAAAATAGGTCTGACATATGTAGTGTATAATAATTTAATTGTGTATGGGTCCTGAAAGTTATGACTGAAGCGTTTAATAAAGCCCAGCATGCTATTAGCTTTATTGATTATGGTATTGTAGTGTTCCACAAAAGTGAGCTTGGAGTCTAAGATTACGCCTAAATCTCTTACAATTTTACATTTTCCTTCAAGTTGATTTCCTAGATGTATGTTTATAGCCATATCGTTTCATTGTTTCCTGTTCTGCGTACAGGAAAGGAATTCTAACAAAGGGGCTGTCCATACACCGCTACCAGTAGCAGGTATAAAAGGAAATGTGATTTGAGAAATAGCGTCATTTAAGTTAAAGCAGCTACTCTGAACGTACGAGACACCGTCAGCACTATGGCACCGAAAACCGGTAGAAAGACAAAGTTGTACCGTCACTAACACATTCAATTACGAACGGCAATGCGAAAGCGAAAGTGATGATGTTGAACACATCTTTATACTAGTATGGGGTCATGTGAAAATATGCCATGCGAAACAGGGTTGCCATATATACAGGTTAATCTGTATTTTATTCATACATGCATATATGTACAGATTAATATGTATTATTATTATTATTATCATTATTATTACTATCATTATTATTAATAAAACGACTCTTGCATACCGGAGATCGTCGATACATTTCAGACCAGGCCATTGCAATTGTCTCGTACTGAGATTTCGAGAAGAATCAAATATCTTCGAACTTCATAGCTTCAATAAAAATAAACTACAATTTTTTTGTACCTAGCCTCCAATATTAGCAAATTAAAAAAAAAAATTCAAGTTTTGAATATAAAGTTGTAGAATAGTAGCTGTTTATTGTAACTATTCTATACTTCAATGTAGTTGCATCGCTTCAAACTCTATTAGTGAAAAAGGGGAAAGCTTGCACAATTCATACAATCAATCAGCTAACTGATATTCGGAAAAGTGATGGGAGCGTGTCAGTTTTTTCGTATTCACGACATCCAGTTATGTCTCTGACATTACCCACCCGCCTTTTTTTATTGAAGCCAACACTTTCAGCACGAAATTAGAATTCAAGTTACTTTATAGGTTACTGTTATTATTGGGAAAATATTAAAATCCAGATGTAAGTCTATTTTAGAAAGGAGAACATGAATACACGCCCGAAGAAACAGCACGGGTAGTCGGGGAGAGGAGCTGCGGCATGGATACTAGACAACCGACCAGATCAGAAGCTATTCCAGTAAAAGAACGGAAGGACGATTTCTGAAGCTATGGAGGCGAGGATGGTAACGCACCATTAAAATGAATACGGCATAGAAGCTAATTGTCGGACAGTTTAGAAAAGATTGCATATACATTATTGAAATTAACAACCTGCATCAAGCTTTCGCAACTCCAATAACAATTTTGTTTCCACAGACAAAGACGGGTAATCGGCCTGCATCTACAGGTTAAAAACGTGCGAGGTAAATCAACGAAAAGAAATTCATAAACATGAAAACTTCCCTGTTAAAGGAAAATCAGTTGAGATGACATATATACGAATAAATATATCTCAGATACACTTAAATGCACTAAAGTTAAAAAAACATAAATTCAACTAACAGAACAAGTATGATAATGAAAACAAAATATATTATGCACAAAGATATGACAATGAGAAAAGAATATGCTGCACAATGCAATTATGAAAAAACGTCTATAAAAATAATAATAATAACAATTAAGATTACATTAGAGGCATAAGTAAAAGATTGCATTAGATGTCGGTAGCTTAGCCAAGCTACCTAAGAGAACGAGAGGCTGTGAACAGATGCGGTGGCACGTTGAAGACAAAGGGAACCGTGGAACCACCAGGATGTCAGAAGGAAGAACAGCAGAATTTTAAAATCGAGGCAGAAAAATATTAAGAAGACTTAGTATGGAAGACCGTGATAACAAATTTAAGTAATGGCAACGCCACAATTTGCTACATCGACAAGTAAAACTGAAAATAAAACTGAAGAAAGGAAGTAAACGCAGCCAACAAAGTTAAATATGACTTGCGTGGATATGCCACAACGTTACAAATTGATACCCCATATTTTACTCAGTCAGCATCGCCAAGCTCAACTGAATACCATAAACAAACATATGAAAATCAAAGTTTATTAACACGTGGAAAACTGTCTGTTCTCCATGTTAGGAGCGCATGGTTACCGTCCTTGTGTCAGTGTGGGACTCTAAACAGTGCTGACACGATGGCCCTCCGGCGAGACAGGAGGTTGGTGCAGACCTAACAAGCCGCCCGGAAAACGTAAGATCAAGAAAGAAATACGACTCGGAATAATCGGCAAAGACCTACGCAACGAACAAAGAACTATGATTGGAAGCTTGGCACATGGAACTGCAAATCGCTTGGCTTCCCAGTATACGACAGAATGCTGCATGATGAGCTTCAAATCCGCGGCTTCGATGTCGTAGCACTGCAGGAACTTTGTTGGACGGGACAGAAGGTGTGGAAAAGTGGGCATCGAGCGGCTACCTTATACCAGAGCTGTGGCACAACCAACGTTCTAGGAACGGGATTTGTTGTGTTGGGCAAGTTGCGCCAGCGCGTGATTGGGTGGCAGCCAATCAGTGATAGAATGTGCGTATTGAAGATCAAGGGCGGTTTCTTAAATTACAGCATCATTAATGTGCACTGCCCACATGAGACGAGACCCGATGACGAGAAGGAAGCATTCTACGCGCATATGGAACGAACCTACGACAGCAGTAAACGGCGGGATGTAAAACCTGATCAACATAGGGACAATCAAATCGACCACGTTCTCATCGACGGGCGATTCTTCTCCGACGACATCAGTGTCCGCACCTACCGCAGTGCCAACATTGATTCTGACTACCTTGTCGCGGTTCGTAAGCGCTTAACACTATCGACGGTGCTTAATACTCGTCGCACAGGAACGCCGGGACTCAATCTCGAGCAGCTACGTAGCATTCGTACTGCAGAGGAATACGCGCAACAACTAGAGCTAGTGCTACCAACGGAAGAGCAGCTTGGCTCGGCGACTCTTGAAGATGGCTGGAGGAATATAAGGTTCGCGTGAGTAGCACTGATGCAACCGTTCTAGGTACGAGGTAATCGAATCGAGGAAATGACTGGTTTGACGGCGAATGTCAGCAGTTGGTCGAAGAGAAGAATGCAGCAAGGACGACGATGCTACAACACCGCACTAGAACGAACAAGGAACGATAAAGACAGGCGCGGATCAGACAGAACACGCTTTTCCAGAGGAAAAAGCGCCACCAGGAAGACCAAGATCGCGAATCGATGGAACAGCTGTACCGCGCAAATGACACACGGAAGTTCTATGAGAAGGTGAACCGCTCACGTAGAGGCTACACGCCACAGGCCAAAATGTGCAGACATACCAGTGGTAACCTTCTCACGAATGAACGTGAGGTGATCGACAGGTGGAAGCAGTACTATGACGAGCATCTGAATGGCGAAGCACAAGATACAGAGAACGGTACAGGAATCAATCTGGGTGCACGCTCAGCCGACGACAGATTCCCAGCCCCTGATCTGTCGAAGATAAGTTGGGAGATCGGCAAACTGAGGAACAACAAAGCTGCGGGCAATGACCAGTTGCCAGGCGAGCTGCTCAAACAAAGAGGAGAGGCACTGGCTAGAACGCTGAACTGGATGATTTCTAAAATTTGGGAGTAGGAGATTCTACAGCAGGAATGGATGGATGGAGTGGTTTGTCCCGTCTACAAAATGGGCGATAAGCTAGACTGTTACAATTAACGCGCAATCACATTGCTGAACGCCGCCTACAAGGTACTCTCCCAAATCCTTTGCCGTCGTCTATCAGAAATAGCTAACGAATTCGTAGGGCCGTACCAAGCGGGATTTATTGGAGCACGCGTCACTACGGATCACATAGGACAAGTACTCCAGAAGTGTCGTGAATACAACGTACCCAACCCAACGTACCTATTCATTGACTTCAAAGCGGCATACGACACAATCGATCGAGAACAGCTATGGCAGATAATGTACGAATACGGTTTCCCGGATGATCTCACGCGATTGGTCAAAGCAATGATGGATAGAGTGATGTGCTACGTCCAAGTATCTGGGACGCTCTCGAGTCCCTTCGAATCTCGGAGAGGGCTACGTCAAGGTGATGGACTTTCTTGTATCTCGTTCAATATTGCCCTGGAACGTGTGATTCGAAGAGCGAGAATCGACACGAGTGGCACGATCTTCCGATAGTCCGTACAACTTTTTGGCTTCGCTGACGATATTGATATTGTGACACGTAACCTTGAGAAGATGACGGAAACCTACATCGGACTGAAAGCTGAAGCTAGGCGTATCGGGCTGTCCATAAATGCGTCAAAAACAAAATACATGAGAGGTAGAGGTTCTAGAGAAGAAACACTACGCCTCCCACCACGAATATTTATAGACGGTGACGATATCGAGGTGGTAGATGAGCTCGTGTATTTAAGCTCACTGGTGACCGCCGATAATGACACCAGTAGACAAATTCAGAGACGTATTTTGGCAGGGAATCGTGCGTACTTTGGACTCAGAACGTACGCCAACGCACGAAATTGACCATCTACAAAACGCTCATTAGACCGGTTGTTCCCTATGGCTACGAGACCTGGACTACATTGGCAGAGGACCAACGCTCCTTCAGTGTTTTCGAAAGAAATGTACTGAGGGCCATCTATGGCGGAGTGCAGATGGAAGACGGCGTATGAATCACGAATTGCAACAGCTGTCAGGAGAACCACCTATCGTACGGACAGCTAGAATCGGACGTCTACGATGGGCTAAGCATGTAATAAGGATGTCGGACGACAGCCCAGTGAAAATGGTTTTTGATTCTAATCCGACTGGTACAAGAAGAAGAGGAGCGCAGCGAGCAAGGTGGATCGATCAAGTGGGGGATGATCTCAGATGCATCCATGCCTTGAGTGGCTGGCGACGAGCAGCCATGGACCGAGTTATATGAAGACGTATGCTTGATACAGCAAAGGACACCCCAGGCCTATATCTGATAGGTAAGGTAAGCTCAACACATTTACCCAAAGAAGAATTTTCGTCTCATTTTTTTACGGAACTATTATTACTACTGGCAGTAATTCCAATGATGCCCAAAACGCAAATGCGACAACGATCAATTCCTAACTATATCCAATTATTCAAATGACTAAGCAACGAGAAGCTCTAATACGAATCACCAACACAGAAGAACCAGCTATTAGGAATGAAAACGAATGGTACCCAGGGTCCGAGACTAGCAACCGTTCGATCACCCAACCCACAGATAAAGCAACGATAGAAGCATATCATGGAACAGGATGGCGTCAAAGGAGAACACATACACAAGGTCCAACGTAGGGTTATGAAAAGTAATTCACGTAGTTAGAAAAATGAAAAAAAAAGGTTTTTTTTAATAAGTTAGGTATCCGTTACAACAATTTTGTCACCCAACCACGAACCTTATTATTGTAAACCAACGCAATCGACTTGATGATAAGCCTTCTGGAAACATCAAGCTCCGTTAGTAAGGGGGCATGCACCAAAGTCACCGCCACTGGCATAGTGACAGTGGTCTCGGCTTTTTATAGAACTTCGGGAGAATGTCGGATGAACTTTTTTACTTAAAATCGCAAGCTCAGCTTGTACTTAAATCTTCAGGCTTCACCCGAAAGTAAATATTAGGAGCTTAAAAACGCATAGTTGCGAAGAGTCAGTTAGTCAGTTTCAAAGAGTGCGCGGTAAATAGCCGTAAGTTTTGGGCGTCGACTCGTAGATAGTACCGGTTAGTCAGTTCTCGGATAGTGTACGGATAGTAGTCCGTCAATCCGTCAAGTTTTCAGACAGACGCAAGTCACGGTCGTCATAGTTTAGAGCGTAGTCAGTGAAACTTTAGGACGAAATGAAAATATTATTCATTGTGCGATTAACAAAACGTCGTTCTGGTGTTAATAATTGTTTTTTCAAGTAGAACCATTCCGTGTACAATGTCGTTGTAAGAAAAGAATCCGCTAAATGTGGCTGACAGAAAAGCATGAAAACAATTTTTGAATAGTGATTAATAAAAGTAAATATCGGATTTGTCAGCACATAGCCTGATGGTAGCAAGTGGAAGAAGAAACATTCACTAAGGGATAATAGCTATTTTTCGTGAACAAAACATACAGCACAAGAAGCTTAGATCCACTATAGTGGTACCGAGAAAAGATAACAAGTGATAACAGTTATTGCGAAGATTTTTCTGCCATTGTGTAGTTCGCCGCATTGTGTAAAAACCTTAATTGAGAAGTACAGGGTGATTTTTTAAGAGCTTGAGAACTTTTTTAAACAATAAAACGCATAAAATTTGCAAAATCTCATCGGTTCTTTATTTTAAACGTTAGATTGGTACATGACATTTACTTTTTGAAGATAATTTCATTTAAATGTTGACCGCGGCTGCGTCTTAGGTGGTCCATTCGGAAAGTCCGCTTTTTTATCGACAAATTTTGTTCAGCGATGAGGCTCATTTCTGGTTGAATGGCTACGTAAATAAGCAAAATTGCCGCATTTGGAGTGAAGAGCAACCAGAAGCCGTTCAAGAACTGCCCATGCATCCCGAAAAATGCACTGTTTGGTGTGGTTTGTACGCTGGTGGAATCATTGGACCGTATTTTTTCAAAGATGCTGTTGGACGCAACGTTACAGTGAATGGCGATCGCTATCGTTCGATGCTAACAAACTTTTTGTTGCCAAAAATGGAAGAACTGAACTTGGTTGACATGTGGTTTCAACAAGATGGCGCTACATGCCACACAGCTCGCGATTCTATGGCCATTTTGAGGGAAAACTTCGGAGAACAATTCATCTCAAGAAATGGACCGGTAAGTTGGCCACCAAGATCATGCGATTTGACGCCTTTAGACTATTTTTTGTGGGGCTACGTCAAGTCTAAAGTCTACAGAAATAAGCCAGTAACTATTCCAGCTTTGGAAGACAACATTTCCGAAGAAATTCGGGCTATTCCGGCCGAAATGCTCGAAAAAGTTGCCCAAAATTGGACTTTCCGAATGGACCACCTAAGACGCAGCCGCGGTCAACATTTAAATGAAATTATCTTCAAAAAGCAAATGTCATGTACCAATCTAACGTTTAAAATAAAGAACCGATGAGATTTTGCAAATTTTATGCGTTTTATTGTTTAAAAAAGTTCTCAAGCTCTTAAAAAATCACCCTGTATTTATTACGTAAATAAAAAAAAAGTTTAAAGAAGAACAGAAAAAATAGATTATTATTTCTAATTGTGAAAAACACCCCTCCAATCCTCGACACACGCCGCTCGGACTCTGAGTCAATACAGGTTATTCACACATCACTACTAATGAGAAATATACAGAGAGAAATGAAATTGAAAATATATGAAATAGCGAAAAATTCAAATTACAAATTTTCTTCGTGTAGCGATAATATAACGATTTGTGTTATACATTGTAACTCAATAGACGTATTCTTGTCCAGGTAATTCCATTCAAAAAAGGGGTTTCTTAGGTACGTCATAAAATACAAAAATCTCCCCGAATGTTGAAAATAGCAATACTAGTTTAGCTCATTCGCTCGTGCATCCTTATTTTTACCTATGTTCTACAATTGGTTTGAACAGTGTTTTAGCGATGATCACTGAGTTTCATTCTTCGCAAATCGTTCTTCATTCAATAAATTGATTGAATATTTTATTAATAAACAAGAAAGAGTGATAGGATATGGTTCAACGCATATATAAAACTATGGTGCGAATACTGACTTAATAAGCTTGCTTTGGAAATTACATGGAACCTATCTACAATTCCTTCAGAAATTTGTTTAACGCTTGTCTAAACTGTAAAGCGGGCCTTGGATGAGTCAATAATATTATATTATAAACCATCCATGTATAGAAAGAATTCAAAATCATTTCAATAACAGCGGCTCCTTTGCAACAACCCTTAAATGAAACATTGTTTTTTATTATGTAATTTACATACATAAACTTATTTGTAGCCTGAGATTAAAACAATGTGCGAAATGTAACTAACACAAAAACTATTAGAAATTATCTTCAAAGCTGATAAAAAGGTACTTACGTATACTTCTTCCCATTGGGATACATATCGAACCAAGCGAGATAGCCGTAGTAACCTCACCAAAGATAACAGCTTAGCTAATCTAAGTATTCGCAATGCTCTTCCGGCATGAAGAATTTGAAATGAATCAGGAAAATCCTGCAATTAAAATAAATAAATGATATAATTAGGAACAAATAGCATAGACAATATGTTTTTTGCCTTTCTTATATAGAAAGGTTATGCAATCACTGTGAAACCCGAATTTTTAATGCAGGCCAGAAGGATCGAGCGTCATATAGCATTCGACTCAGTTCGTCGAGATCACAAAATATATGTGTGTATGTGTGTATGTATGTCTGTGTGTATATGACAAATAATGTCACTCGATTTTCTCAGAGACTCATATTCAAATGAAAGGTCTAATGGTCCCATAGGCTACCATTAAATTTTATCTCGATCCGACTTCTGGTTCCTGAATTAAAGGGTGATATGCACCAAAAAAAAAAAGATGTCACTCTTACTTACTCTTTCAGTCGTAGACCACGCGGGTCTCTACTGTATACAGGAGGCGTCTCCATTCAACTCAGTTCATGGCTGTTCGCCGCCAGCCTCGGTAGCTGCGAAGGGTCCGCAGGTCGTCCTCAATTTGATCGATCCATCTTGCCCGCTGTGCGCCTCTTCTTCTTATACCGGTCGGATCCTTCGTTGTGCAACAGCTTTGGTAGAAGGTAGCCGCTCGATGACCGCTTTTCCACACCTTCTGTCCCATCCAACAAGTTGTCACTCACTATTATTAATGGCTGATCTCATTTTCACAATCATAGATTCAAATGAAAAGTCTTATGGTCCCATAGTTAACTATTGAAATTCATCTTTATCCGACTTCCGGTTCCGGTATTACAAGGTAATATAGGCAAATCGATGAGAAAATCCACACTCAATTTTCTCGGAAATTTCCCAATCGATTTTTACAAACTAGTTGATCCAGATCTGAATTCTGGTTCCGGTTTTACTGCGCGATAAGTGAAAATTTTTCATTTTCATGGGTATTTCCACCTTTTTCATATAAAAAGGCTATGTTATCACTGTGTAAACCTATTTTTATGTATGTGTGTATACAACGTTTTTGCCTTTCTCATATAGACAGGTTAAACGATCACTGTGAAAAACCGATTTTTAAACCGAGACCCGGAGGGCCGAGTGTCATATACCATTCGACTCAGTTTGTCGAGTACGCAAAATGTCTGTGTGTGTATGTGTGTGTATGTGCGTATGTTTGTATCTAACATTTTTTGCACTAACTTTTCTCGGATATGGCTTAACAAATTGTCACAAACTTAGATTCAAATGAAAGGTCTTGTGGTCCCATACAAATTTCTGAATATTATTTGAATCCATCCGGTATTATGCACCAAACTTTCTCGAAGACTACTAAGCCGATTTTCACGAACTGTTATTCAAATAGCCTTTATGGTCCCATACAAAATTTCTTAATTTTGTTTATACTGACTATTCTCAGAGACGACTCAAGCGATTTTTACAATTTTCTATTCATACGAATAGTCTTATGGTCCTTTAAAAACTCCTGAATTTCATCTAGATCCGACTTCCGGTTCCGGAATTAAGGGGTGAAGTGTGTTAAAATGTTATACCATCACTTGAAGTGGCGAAACAAAAAACTTTTTGAAAAATCTTAATCATCCTCAAAACTCAAGCGGTAGTCATTATCTGCAGAAGGCCAAACAAACCGATTTCGATTATTCTTTAGCAAATCTAAGAAAATTCTTTTGAAAGTTACCACTGTATTATATAATATATTATGATTGGTATGAGAAAGACATCATATTGTGACAAAATGAATTCAGCTCCCGATGGTTTTGCTTTTCTTATATGAAAAAGGTACACAATCTATGTGAAGGCCGAATTTTCAACCGAAGACTAAGTTTCATATATCATTCAAGTTATGGCGTATTCGTTTTAAAATTCCACACACCAGTGTAGCTGAGGTTACACCTTTCCTGCACCAATCGCATTGAATAGATCTGTGAAATGGAATGGTTTATTGTTGCCAAAGGTTACTGTTTATGTTTTTACCATTTTCGTTCGTTTATTCATGCGTAGCTGTAGCACTGCTCTAACATAGTGCAATTTGATAACAAAAACGCCATTAGTTCGCTGAGAAAATGGACCGTATGAATGAAACGTAGCAAGTCAGAGCAGTATGTCTACGACAAACCAATCCATTTTCCAACGTACAATATTGAAGTAATACTTTCAAATCAAGTTAAATGTGACAAATCTATCAAGAAATCACCGAGATAAAAGCGTTTTAAATTCGGTACGCAAAATCAATTGTCGATAGTTTCAAATTGGCCTGCTACTTGCCACATATACAAAAGCGAATATCTAGCGAGCGAGTGGATGTAACTTTTAGTTTCATCATCCACAAACTTAAACAGTTCAACGTGAACCGCTAAGCAGACGTAAAGTTAATGCTATTTGCAAAACACTTAAATATTTGGTACCGAAGTACCACGTCTTCGTTTAAGTTTGCAATAAGCAGTTCAATTTGAACTGCTCTGCACTGACGAGTCTAAGACGAAACGTAAAGAAAAGTAAAAACGGTTATGTGCCCTAAGCACAAACATTGGCTAACCCCTAAATGACCATACCTGCATCGGCCAGAATAAGCCGAAAACAACGTTTTCGTTCGGCACGTCAGGAAAGACGTGGTACTAAATGAAATTCGAGGAGTAAGCAACTATCGAAGCCTTCGACCGCGTGAGAGAAATCAAACGGATGACAACATGATGCCATGCTGTGATTGGCTCGTGAAAACATATGTCGATTCAAACCAATTTTTCATCGATTCAAACCAATGCAATGAAATAATTTATACTGAAACGAGGTTGCTATAGTTTATGGTATATGTTGAATATTTCGAAATCGATTGGTTAAATTATATCAATTCATCAATAAATGAATGATTTATTATCGTTAAACATTATGCCAGAGCAGAGACTATTTTTGAAATTTTAATTAACACTCGGCCCAGAATAGTGAAGTTTCAGGCATATTCAATGCCATAAAAGTAACCTTAGGGGTTTGACTCGATTCTGGTAAAGTTGTAGAGTGGAAAAATAAACACTTTCGCAGCAGTGATTTTTTTACGATTCGCACGCGCGAAGCGTACCGCAGCGCGACTCGCTTGGACTTGAACAATTTTCCATTTCTCAACTTGGATAATTTTGGTACCAATAGCTCTTCTGGAGTGTTTAGAGCATTGATGAAAAGCAATGATTACCTATTTCCCTACTACCGACTAATCTATATATATATATATATATATATATATATATATATATATATATATATATATATATATATACATATATATATATATATATATATATATATATATATATATATATATATATATCTTTATCTATATACATCTATATATATATATATATATATATATATATATATATATATATATATATATATATATATATATATATATATATATATATATATATATATATATATATATATATATATAACAGTTCGGCTGAAAAGTTCGTATCGTTTAATAGAAACACACATTTTTTTTGCCAAAATTCGTTTTTATTATTCAACATGATTGCCATCAGAGCCGATACAGCGATTATACCGATCTTCCAACTTTTCGATACCATTTTTGTAGTACGATTTATCCTTTGCCTCAAAATACGCCTCAGTTTCAGCGATTACCTCTTCATTGCTTCTAAATTTTTTATCAGCGAGCATTCTCTTGAGGTCTGAGAACAGGAAAAGTCACTGGGGGCCAAATCTGGAGAATACGGTGGATGAGGGAGCAATTCAACAGCTCCAAACACTGCTCAGAATCATTAATTCGTTGTTGTTTTTGATCGATTGTGAGCTCACGCGGCACCCATTTTGCACAAAGCTTTCTCATATCCAAATATTCGTGAATAATATATCCAACACGTTCCTTTGATATCTTTAGGGTGTCAGCTATCTCGATCAACTTCACTTTACGGTCATTGAAAATCATTTTGTGGATTTTTTTCACGTTTTCATCGGTAACAGCCTCTTTTGGGCGTCCACTGCGTTCATCGTCTTCGGTGCTCGTATGACCAGTACGAAATTTTGCAAACCACTTACGAATTGTTGCTTCGCCCGGTGCAGAGTCTGGATAACACTCATCTAGCCATTTTTTGGTATCGGCGGCACTTTTTTTCATCAAAAAGTAGTGTTTCATCAACACACGAAATTCCTTTTTGCCTTTCTCATATAGAAAGATTATGCAATCACTGTGAAAACCGACTTTTGAACCGAGGCCTGGAGGGCCGAGTGTCATATACCATTCGACTCAGTTCGTCGAGTACGCAAAATGTCTGTGTGTGTATGTGTGTGTGTGTGTGTGTGTGTGTGTGTGTGTGTCTGTGTGTGTGTATGTGTGTGTATGTGCGTATGTGTGTATGTAAAGTTTTTTTGCACTAACTTTTCTCGGAGATGGTTGAACCGATTTTCACAAACTTAGGTTCAAATGAAAGGTCCTGTGGTCCCATACAAAATTCCTGAATATTATTTGGATCCGACGTATCTTTTGAAGGTTGGTACTAACTGAAAATGGTATGGATTTAATTCTAGTGGCGCCCTCTCATAGAAACGATACGAACTTTTCAGCCGATTTGTTATATACAAAATAAAATTTAAAAAACCTAACGTATTGATCGGAGTCTAAATTAGAACTGCTTTATTACATGAATGTTCGATACATCGAAGAGCCCTGCCTTTGTCCTTAAAACCGCTGGTTTTGCACTAGGTAACGACGATGGGATTCCTCTGTCATCCGGTTTCTCCATGTGACCATCGCTGATAGGTGCTAATGCTGACTGCGTAGTCTTGGTGCATGCGAGTGGTGTTTCTTCGATGTCAGCTATGGTTGGTGATGCGATTGCGTGTTTAACTGGTCCCTCCGCAAGTATTTCCTGTTTTTGTAAAACTCCAACATTTGATGAGGCAGGTGGCCAAAAGTCCAATCCTGAGAATCCATTGTCTCTAAGTGTTGTCTATTTTTCAAATGTAGTGTAGCTCCAAAAGGTTAACGTGCCTTTCGATATGCAACGTTTCAATTTTCATGGGTTGCAATCGTAAAATTGACGGTTGTCCAAACCGTAGTTCATAATTCTCATAAAGTTCGTTTTTTTATGTACAATTGTGAAATGTAACTAGGTGAATTCCTCTCAGCTTTCTGGGTTTGATACCGCAGGTGCTATTGATGATTACGTCTTTGTGAACGTTTTGCACCAATAGTGTTCCTTGCGCTATCGTTTATGTATTAGCTGAGGCTGGTATTTCTGATGCAGGACATTGAATTGCTGCTGATATCTATTAGTTGTTTCTCACAGATCGTAGCTTGGCTGGCGCATTTATATACACTGACTTGCTGTCAGGGTACTTGCGTTTCATTTTGACTTTTCCATTTTTACATTTAAGTTTGTCAAAGACTCATACCCAATGAGGCCATCGAAAAACGAATGGAAATCAAATATTAGGAAAACTGCATACGATTGCATATTATTTTCATAGTAGCGTTGCTCTTCTCCGTAGTAGTGTTCATTGGACTCTGGATAGTAACGAGGTTCATTATTATCGTACGGAGGGCAATGATTCTCGTACGGATCATGTTCAAGGTGAAAATGTGGACGGTTCATATCATTGATTCGTTTCGATCGTATGGAAGGATCAACGTCCATCGGAACGGGTTTTGTAAGCTGAGGGTTTTTGGATCAAAAGCGTTCTGATGAATTTTGATTTGGCTGGGGTTTAAAATAGTTGGGTTGACTTTTGAATGAATTTGTATTGTGTGATTTGTTGAAAGAACTGGGATTTGGACATGGAAAAAATAGTTCTGGTTGTTGACTGAAATTGGTTTGGAACGCCTTTATCGGTGATCTATTATATAGATTTCGTTGTGGGAATTTAAATGTTGGTAGATGGGATTGTGGTTTAGGAGGTGGAATGGGTGGTTGATATGATCTGAACGGATTTTGACGTAGTTTCTACTGCACATAATCGTAAGGCTTCTCTTAGAGTCTCTGGAGATTGAGCGCGAACTATTGGTCCTAGGGGTTCTTTAAGCCCTGTCAAAAATACTTTCAAGCCGATTTCTTGGTAAAATATCTTTTTCGCTGTTCACACTTCACCATTTGCTTCTGTTAAGCAAAGTTGGTTTATCAAAAGAGAGATTATGTGTGATACCTTGCCATAAAACTCTTCTACAGTGCTTACTTGGGTAAGCTTAAACAAATCACGCGTTAACGACACTGCGTCACGTTTGTCGTTATAGTGATTTATTAGGTTTGTTTTGATTTCTCGCCACGATAACTCTGTACCATATAGTTCTAATATAGTGTCTGCGTCTCCAACGATTTTTGAGCCTATGCACTGTATCCAAACACTGTGCATAGGCGTATTTATTGCTTCATCGATAATAGGCATTACATTATCGATGGCTCTTAGAAATTGATGCAACTTCACTGGGTTGCCGTCAAAGCATGGCAAATCCCGTAAAATGTAGGGAGTTCTTAATTTATTCAGGACGCTTTCCATGGGCAAGTGTACCCTATTCGGTGCATCTCTGATCTTTTGCTCGAGCTGGACAATTCGCTCTGCCCTTTGCTTGCGCTGCGCCTTGTGCCTCCAATCCGATATGAGCGATTCGTTCATCTCGTTTGGCTAAGGCTTGCCTTAGGTTAGCGATTTGTTATTCCATTTTTTTTTTCAAAACGTTACAGATTTAGAGAACGTTACACTTCTTTCGCTAGTTTTAAATACTTTATTCACGTTACACTTATTTTGGTAGTTTCGATCACTCACTGTTTAGTATTGTCATCTATAAATATTAGTTAGTAATAGCTAAATAGTTAAATTAAAATTACTCACGTTTAAAGTCGATGTTCGGTTCGATCATTTCGTACTTAATTACACTACACTACACTATAATCTGATATGCGATTTTCACTCGTGGATGGAACTATTAGGTTCACGAGTTTAACCGGTATTTGAACACAAATTCACGATATTCGGAAAAATCCGCACGACTGCGCCAGTTAAGTTTTAGATTATATTGAAAGGGTTTTAGAAAAATCCAAACGTATTGATCGGAGTCTAGATTAGAACTGATTTATTGCGTGAATGTGTGATACATCGAAGACTTGGCTGGCAACTCGACATTGAGTTGTGATGGATAATATCTGTTCTGGGTAAATGAAAACTACTTTATGTGTTATCTTAATCAATGGTTCGATGATAATTTTCTCGTATGACGTCGGTTGAAAGCGGGGGATGATCACGCTTATGATAGTTGATGAGTCCTTGTGTAGGGTGGTTGTGGTTAAATAACTGCTGGCATCGTCTAAGTGCATAATCTGAAGTCCCTGATCTTTAAGCTCCTAAACTATTATTTGTATTTCTTTTGGTGTGAGTAAAAATTTGCCGATGTCATTCAATTTTGCTAGCATAATTGCGTATTCTATTGCTTTTAGATTTTTTAAAAGAGCATCCAATTGGAAAGCTATCGATATTTTTTGATTCTCTGACAGATTATAATCTTTATTTTTCATAAATGGGTTCAACATATTTTGGTGGTTCGTAATTTCCTTGTTGATTAAATTAAGCTTATTTTCAAATTTAGAATTTATTCTAATCTGTCAATTATTTTGTTTTATAATGGAATTTCCGGTATTTCTTAATTAGTCTAAATTGTTGTTGATTATTTTCATATCTTCAGCGTCTAGATTGCCTGTAATTTATTTGATTATGCTTCATAGAATGTCGATAGATCTCCTAAGCCTTTTTGATTTAATTTCAATGTACTGTAGATGAATTTGTTTTCTCTGAGTTTCATTTCTATAATATTTGACAAGCCACTTGATGAGTTTTGTCGTGAATACGACTTACTTTACTATGGGGTGCCTTTTCAAAATTTACCCTCTGAGAGAGTGATACGTTTTTGATCGTGAATATCTCTTGTTGTATCTAACGAATCAACATAATTTTTGCTACACGGCATCGGAAATATGATCACAATTTTATGATAAAATTATCAGTTGTGTGACATAATCTAAAATAATTCAAAATTGAACTTTTTTGAAATGTTTTGTATAAACGAGTATCAAAGAGGATAATCCATAAGGCGCGTTTGCCTTGCTCGTATTTTTAAAGCTCATAGCTCAGTGATCTGTGAAAGGATTTATATAATCTAACTACCAATAGAATCGAAATTTTTCAACTTAAACGTGTATAGCAAAAGCATTGAAGTATTTCAATAGTACACTATTGAAAAACCTGTTTCATTTGACCCATGTCAACACCAGCCAATCAGAACGCGTTTTGAGCAAGAGAACAAAATATCTGCTGCTGTACAACAAAACGTTCAAGAAAATGTTCCGAAAAGTGTTTAATATCGTAGTGAGTTCCACAATGTGGTCCTTTTGAAAGGCAGGAATGAATCCAGTACAGCATCCGGATAGTTTCTTTCGATAAAATACAAATCCGAAATGAAAAAATCGACATTAAAATTCTGTATGCGGCTATTTTTTGTAGCCGTTAGGACCGCCCATTAGTAAAAAAGCTACAACGAAATCACGTAAAAAGAAAGCTGCTAACAAAAATTGGATCAGTTTGGATTCTATCGCCACTGCGAGTAGATGTATTTTGTTTCGCTAGTTTCGCTTCCGACAAGAGCGATTACGTCACAGCTGCCAGTCATTAGCATTGATGAAAAAACAACGGTGGAGAGCATTACACAAAATCAGCCGTTCTAATGACTCAAAAGTATTCTAAAGAACTATTAGAATTTGTTGTTCGCAAATCGAAGGTGTATATCCTCAGTTTAGTGCAAATCTTGAACAGCTTGGTTAGATTTGTGCACTTTTCGATATGTGAAATTCACAGTACTCGAGATCAAGTGAAGCCTTCTTTGTTTTTGCGAAAAATGTTCCAGAGTTTAATGTCGTAGAGAATTACACAATTTGACCATCCTGAATGCTAGAAACGAGTCCCTATAGCATATTGATAATTTCGTTCAATAAATCAGGCCAATTGTGTCATTGATCAACCCAGCGAAATAATGTTTTCTTTATTGGAAGATTATAATCGATTGTAATCGCTACACCTACACCAACCATATCAGTATCGAACCCACGTACAACAGTTCAGCCTGGAATTAGATGACGGAAGTCAGCGGCATTCATCGGAATTCGAATTCAACTCATCACTCTCCATCACAAACGCTTTCACAAAAGGTTCTTTTCAAAGCCACCATTATTTTATTATAAAGAACTATACTGGTTATTTCATAATATTTGTGTTTCAGAATGTTAAATGTAACTAATCTGTACTTTGGTTTAGGTGCATCGTGGTGCAATTCTACATACGATTTCATACAATTGATCAACTAATTGATACTCGGAAGTGTTAAGGAATATGTCAGTTGTTTTCGTATTCACGACATCCAGTTATGTCTCTGACATTACCCACCCGCCTTTTTTGTTTGATATATGATATATAATTTGACAAGCTACTTGAATAGTTTTTTGTTTAATATATGACGTTTTCTAAAATAGTTATTAAAATTCAAGTACTGAAAAATCTATTACGTGAAACAATGTATCAAAACCTGCAATTATTCGCCCTTCCCCTCTTTTGAGAAACAGCGCTTCTGCGTTGTTCGTGATATCGTGGATCTGTATAGTTTGTGTATAGGATGGGAAAAGGAATGTAGAGGTGATGAGAGTAAGTAAAATGCAATCTTTGTTTGCCTTTTTGTCTTTCCTGAAATTAAAATCTTATTAGTATGATCTTTTTGTTGTGAATACCACTTACTTTACTATGGGGCGCCTTTTCAAAATTAACCCTCTGAGAGAGTGATAAGTTTTTGATCGTGAATATTTCCTGTTGTATCTAATGAATCAACATAATTCTTGCAACATGCCATCGGAAATATGATGACAATTTTATGATAAAATTTTCAGTTGTGTGACATAATCTCAAATAGTTCAAAATTAAACTTTTCTTAAATGTGTGGTATAAACGAGTGTCAAAGAGAATAATTCATAAGGCGCGTTTGCCATTCTCGTATATTGAAAGCTCATAGCTCAGTGATCTGTAGAAGGATTTATATAATCTAACTACCAATAGAATCGAAAATTTGCAACTTGAACGTGTATTGCAACAACATTGAAATTTTTCAATAGTACACTATTGAAAAACCTATTTGATTTAACCCATGACAGCATCAGCCAATCGGAACGCGAGATGTCTGCATCTATAAAAGAGCATCCAAATAAAAGTTGAGTGATTCATTTTTCTTACCATTTGCTGAGCAACTGTTTCCGAAACAAGACACACGAGAGCAACATCGAGGACCTGTCGTCTCACTGTTTCCCGTTCTGCGTACAGGAAAGGAATTCTAACAAAGGAGTTGTCCATACACCGCTGCCAATAGCAGGTATAAAATGAAATGTGATGTTAGAATGGCACCGAAAACCGGTAAAAAGGCAGCCAAAAAGTCCAGCAAGGCCCATTAAAAAGCACTTTTCAGTGCTAAAGATAATCTTGAAGAACTAGTTGAATTTTGTTGCTTTCCTACAATTTTCCGAGCAACTGTTGCCGAACCAAGACACACACGAGAAGTTTAAATAATTTGCACCGTCACTAACACATTCAATTACGAACGGCAATGCGAAAGTGTAAGTGATGATGTTGAACACATCTTTATACTAGTATACAAATATGCCGTGCGAAACAGAGTATACAGATCAATATGTATTTTTGTCGTGAATTCTATAGTATGCGACCAAAAACAAAAATGAACAAATTGTTAGAGCAAAGGTTTCCACTTAAGTTGCGCATTCTACTTTCCAGGCGTATCAGAACTGGCTAATCAGGAATTAGAACAAATTGGCTCAAATGGCACGTTCCCCTTGATATTTGGAGATTTGTGCCTTGCCATCAGTTTGTGTTTAGCATCATTTTCCCGATATATGAGAGGGAAGAATTGAAAGGAAATAGTTAGGTTTGGACTGGGAGGATGGGAAAAATCGACGACACAAAAACACAAAAAGCAGAAGTAAATTCTGAACCCCTAAGGGATGCTGAACAATCTGCTGGGGATCACGTTTAGTGGAAGCAGAAGTAAATTCTGAACCTCTACGAGGTCCCGAACAGTTTGCTGTAAAACCTATTTAGGTTTGTTACTATGTGTGTTCTTTCTGATGAACGATGCACAGTTTATAAAACCTCCAACCCCCGAGAGAATTTAGAGATTATACAAAAGCGACACTATTCTGCACTCCCGGAAGAATGCAAAACGATTCGCAGTATGTACGAGCAGAAGTAAATTCGGTACCCCATAAAGGATACACTCTGCTAAACTCTGTTTAAGGTGAATACAGAAAGGATTCATTCACTCCAGGAAGAACGATGAACCCTTCTGACTAAAGCTCCTTATCACATTGGGTGAGAAACGAGAGAATATTCTTTTGCTGGCATGTTTGGATGCAACCCAAGACGAATCTTGTGCTTTATCCAACTAGTTGAAAGTGGTGAAGCTGGTTCCGGACCAACGAAATCATTCGTTGCACCAGCTCTAGCCAACTCATCAGGCCATTCATTTTCAGTAATATCAGAATGGCCGGGTACCCATAAGAAGTAAACAGCATTTGAAATGCTAAGGTCTTCAATTTGAGTTCGACATACGATCACCAGATTCTACCGTGAATCATTCGAACTGAGTGCTTTTAAAGCTGCCTGACTGTCGGAATAAAAATAAATTCGTTTACCACAGATCCTCTGCTGAAGTGCCGATTGTATTCCATACAGAATCGCGTAGATTTCTGCTTCGAACGCAGTACAGTATCTACCAGTAGACACCAGCACCAGCACGACCTTTCTGCCACCATACAAGATATCCATATGCTAAAATTTGTCCAACGATAGTTGTGTAGATCCAATGAATGTATCTGGGTTTGAGTCCCCATGATTTTCCAAAAGCTCGTCTACATTGATCGAAAGCCATGCAAGCTCTTTTAATCGTGAAATCAATGTGAGTCGTCCTGAAAAGGACGGGGGTTTCAACTCCTCATCGTTACGGATGGCCAGCTGCAGATGGCGAGGGATGATTTTCGCTTTCTTGTTGTCACGGGCAGCGTTACCGGCTAATTCCAACACTTCGGCAGCCAAGTACTCCATCACTGCCGCCAGATAGACCGATGCACCAGCACCGACACGCTCGGCGTAGTTCCCCTTCCGAGGCAAACGATGGATTCTGCCACCAACTGGGAACTGCTGACTAGCACGGTTTGAGCGGGACTTTACCTTGCCCTTAACTGTTCCTCCTGTGTGCGTGTTTCTGCGTCAAAATTCCACAAGATGCTGTTAACAGATAGACAGCCAATTCAGTATTACTAGCTGCCGCTCTGCTAACTCTCTCTTTTATATCGTCTCACTGTTTCCCGTTCTGCGTACAGGAAAGGAATTCTAACAAAGGGGTTGTCCATATACCGCTGCCAGTAGCAGGTATAAAATGAAATGTGATGTGAGAAATAGCGTAATTCGTCATCTAACACTCGATGTGGATAGACGAATAACCTACTACGACTAATTTCGATTTTGTTTTATTTTTTATTCGCAGTTGTCTACCTACCCAAGCTATGGGTAAAAACCGCCATAGATCCGAGAAGGATCCTCAGGATGCTAAGCGTCTGAAGCCAAGTGATGTACAGGTAAACGACCGTTTGCTGAGTAAAAACCAATATGCTGATCTGCCAGTAGATGTCGAAGAGGAACTGCAGAAGAAGGAAAAATGCCGCCTTTCTACCTGAAGGGCTTCCCACCAACTCTACGCTCGGATTTCAACACACTGATCAGCAAAGGACTACAGGCAACAATCCGTTTATGTACTGAAGGCTACAAAATAACTGTTCCGGCTTTGAACCACTACAAAGGAGTAGAATGCTATCTGAAGCAGACAAAAGCGGAATACTTCACACACGATATTGCCGCCAACAAACCTATGAAGGTTGTACTTCGAGGACTACCCGACATGATGGAAGCCGAACTAAAGCAGGCACTGTCGGAGGCTGGACTACAGCCTTTGATGGTGTTTAAAATGAAGCGACATAATACGGACAAAAAGTTTAGAGATCAACTGTACCTGATTCATCTGGAGAAGGGCTCCATCACCATGAGTCAACTGAAAACGATTAAATCGTTATTTCACATAATCATCGAATGGCAAAAGTATAAACCGGTACATCGGGATGTCACACAGTGCACGAACTGTTTGAACTACGGCCATGGAGCGAGGAATTGCCACATGAAAAGTCGGTGCGGGAAATGTGCCGAACCGCACAATACCAACGTTTGCTTACTAGATGACATCGCTATAAAATGTGTGAACTGTGATGGCGACCATCCATCTACTAGTAAATCGTGTCTCAAACGTGCTGAGTTCACAAAAATTCGACAACAAGCGTCCCGTAAACAATCAACGCGCAAGAATGTTCCACAGAAGGATGAAATTAATTTCCCACGGCTCCCACCGAAGAGGGATATTCCGAATTTGCCGCCACTTCCTCGCAGCAATCCAAAAGATTCAGCCGCTGGATCACAAAAAGAATCTTCATCAAAAATCCCTCCTGGATGGGGCAATAATCAACCACAAGCAAAGGATGACTCTGGTGATTTATTCTCTGCTGAACAACTGATCGTCATTTTTGAAACAATGACAACAAAACTTCGAAACTGCAGAACGCGGTTGGATCAAATCAACGCCTTAGGCAAATTCATCATCGAATATGCAATATAATGAGTTGGTTATAGTAAATTGGAATGCTTGCTCACTCAGGAGCAAAACTGCTGAATTGTCCGACTTTCTTCAAGAGAAGAATGCCGATATTGCTATTTTAACTGAAACTCATCTTAAACCTGAAATTTCTATTTTTATTTCCAATTACAGGATTCACAGGCTCGACAGGACAACTACCAGAGGAGGGGGAGTTGCCATTGCCGTTAAGGTGAAATGTAGCGTCATAAAATGTGCGCAAAATTTTATCCGCTTCAGTTGAACGAACCGTCGCACAAAGCATACCTAGAAAAACGGACACATACAAACAAAAACTTTTTTCAATGATTGAGCGCAGTGGGTTTACCTCTCGTTATATTGACTTGTAAAAAAAATTCTCAAAAGGAATGTAATTCCAAGACTTCCAAACCCAGACATTTTCCTGGTGTGGATTCAGTATTCTCCCAATACGGCTCCGCCACTCCTTGGCTGCGAAGTCTGTTGAAACAAATGGTCATATTCAACAATAAATGTAATACCAAGACTTTGCTTTGCTTGACGACGTTTATTCGAGTTGTTTATTATTATTGTTTGTATCAAAGGTTAATGAACGATAATGCTTGGCTTGTATTCATTTCATTCAGTAGCTTGTCAATGATGAAGTTATAGTTTTGCTATAAAAATTGCTACAATCTAAAATAATACCTGTTATACGATATTACACAGCCGAGCTTTATAGCTTCAGCAACATCAATGCATTGAACTCAACAGAATTGGACATTATTAGCATTATAAATGACAGTTACTTAGAAAATAAACGATTTCTTACGATACCCATTGTATTGTATTCAACTCTTTTTTATTTCAACACAAAACCCAATGCTGCATAAATTCGCGTCATTATTTTATATGCATGCATTTTTTTTGTTCGCGATATAATGCCACCGTGCCCACCGTGCATTTCTCACACCACCTCAATACGAAACAGCAGCGCGCAAGCAATAAAAAAAATGCGGAAAAGTTTATGTAAACTTTTTCAAATTTCGGTTGTTTTAGCTAATATTTTATAATTTTGAGTTGCATTTTCAGATTCTTTGTGAAATTCTGCTACAAACACTACTTTTCACTTTTAAAATCATCCCCGTGGAACGGAACAGTAACCGTTTATACATTTCAAAAACCAATTACGGCTCGTCAAAGCAAAATTTCAAAATTCTAAGAATACTTAGTTGTGATAAATTTGATTTCAAAAACTTAAGTGTTTTTGGTTCTTCGAAAATCGATCTAGTTTTTGAATAATTGATCAAAAACGCGATTTTCGCATTCCGCTACATTTCACCTTAAACGATCCATTCAGCACAGGCTTCTGTCAGCCTTTAAATTGCAACTTATAGAAGCCATCGGAATTGAGATTACAACGACAATGGGACCCATCATCATCATTGCAGCGTACGTGTGCATCATTGAAGCGAGATCTGGCTATGCTCGACAGAACAAATTCATCATTGCTGGGGACCTGAACGCACGGCATGAGCTGTGGGGAAACAGAAGACAGAATCGAAACGGATTCGTACTTGCCGAAGATTACGAAGCTGGACAATACAACATCCTCGCTCCGGATCAACCAACGCGACTTTCCAGATCGGGAGTTCATTCCATTTTGGATATATTCATCAGCAACATCGCCATAGACAGCTCTCCGCTTGTGTTCAACGAGCTCTCTTCTAACCACTTTCCAGTAATATTGACGTTGGGATCTTCACCAGAAACAATGCCTCTTCAACCTCGGAGGAACTATTATCGCACCGATTGGGTAGAATTCCAACAAATCGACGACCATCATATTAATGTCGATCTGCCACTTGATTCCCCGATGGAAATCGATGCGGCCCTACCTTCCTTCCAGCATTCAATCACAGTCGCTCGTGATAGGACGGTTCCAGTACAACATATGTCGAGTTCCTCTCTTCAAATCGACAGTGTCACCAAGAAACTCATCCGACTTCGGAATATCTACCAGAGGCAGTATCAACGAACTGGCATCCTAGATAGGAAGACTTATTATAACAACTTAACTAGGATAATCCAGGAAAGGATATCTGAGCTTCGCAACAGGAACTTCCAGCAAAAGCTTCGAGAAATTCTCCCACATTCAAAGCCCTTCTGGTCCTTAACGAAGGTGCTTAAGAAAATACCGAAGCCTATTCCTCCTCTGATGTCACCCCAGGACGCAGCTAAAGGAATACCTTTAATCACACCAGTAGAGAAGGCAAATGCACTAGGCAATCAGTTTGTGTGTTCTCACAATTTAGGACTCAACATTGTTAGTCCACATGAAAGAGCCGTTGCTGATAGCGTAGCTGAGGTTGACCAATCATACAGCTTAGTTCCTGAGGAAAGTAGAGTCACTGCGAATGAGCTGATTGCTATTGTGAAAAAATCCAAAAATATGAAGGCCCCCGGTTTCGACAACACATTCAACATTGAGCTGAAACATTTGAGTATTCGCTCATTTGTCTTCTTAGCTAAACTTTTTAACAGGTGCTGGGAGCTTGGTTACTTTCCTTCAAAGTGGAAGTTAGCTTAAATTATCCCAGTTTTGAAACCGGGGAAAGATCCTTCCTTTTCCAAGAGCTATCGGCCCATCAGCTTACTCTCTGCCCTATCCAAGCTGTTTGAAAAGTCAATACAAAGGCGAATTCTTGCTTTCGCAGATGAACAGGATTTATTACTGGAAGAACAGTTTGGGTTCCGGAAAGGAAGGTCCACCATCCACCAACTCACAAGGGTTAACAACGTCATCCAGCAAAACAAATCAGTGTCCAAAACGACTGCCATGGCAATATTGGATGCTGGTGTACCCCAGGGAAGTATCCTAGGTCCCATTCTATACAACATTTTTACATCAGACATCCCACCTCTTCCAGGTGGTGGTGTTCTGTCACAATTTGCTGATGATACTGCCATTCTTTACAAAGGTCGTGTCATTAATGCTCTGAAAAATAAACTACAGACAGGTCTGGACGCTTTAACGGAATATTTTACAAGCTGGAAAATTGTGATCAATGCAGCAAAAACTCAGGTCATCTTGTTTCCACATTCAAGATCTCCAAAACTTGTTCCATCAGACGAATGCCGAATACGATTCGGTGATGAGGTCGTCCAATGGTCCGACGAAGTTATCTATCTAGGACTCACCTTTGACAGACATCTGATATTCAGGTCACATGTTGACAAAATCGTTCAAAAATGCAGCATACTCATTAGGTCTCTGTATTCGCTGATTTGTAGAACATCTAAACTGTGCCTGAAGAATCAGATGGCTGTCTATAAACGAATCATCTACTCCGCAATTGAATACGCAGTCCCTATTTGGCGGAGCTGTGCACGAACACACAAACTTAGGCTTCAGCGCATTCAAAGTAAGATCTTAAAGATGATTCTAAATCTACCTCCTTGGTCAAGGACTAGTGAAGTACATGAGATGGCCTCACTGGATATACTAGAACAAAAATTCGAACAATACTGCACGAAATTTGAAGAGAGGTGCTCAATCTCTGAAATACAAATAATTCAAAATTTGTACGTATTAGGTTAGGGATTGTTATAAGTAGGTAGATATTTTATTAATGCTTAAAATAAATATTATGATTAAACATTAGTATGTAAAACAAGAGTAACTAAAACACCTATTATTAATAACGAATCGTATGAACAACAAAGATGAAAGGCCAAAGGGTCAAAACACTTGTACTGTAAAATGTTGATGTAATACACAAAAATAAGATTAATAAACAGATATTTATGCAAAAAAATGAGAAATAGCGTCATTTAAGTTAAAGCAGTTACTCTGAACGTACGAGACACCGTCAGCTACACATTCAATTACGAACGGCAACGCGAAAGCGAAAATGATGATGTTGAACACATCTTTATACTAGTATGGGGTCGTGTGAAAATATGCCATGCGAAACAGGGTTGCCATATATACAGGTTAATCTGTATTTTATTTATACATATATGTAGAGATTAATCTGTATTATTATTATTGTTATTATTATCATCATTATTATTATTAAAATGACTCTTGCATATCTGAGATCGTCGATACATTTCAGACTAGGCCATTGCAATTGTCTCGTACTGAAATTTCGAGAAGAATCAGATATCTTCGAACTTCATAGCTTAAAAAAAATAAACTGCAAATTTGTCGTCCCTAGCCTCCTATATTGGCAAACTTTTTCATTATTATTATTATCATTATTATTACTATCATTATTATTAAGATGACTCTTGTATACACAGATAAAAATATTTTGTTTTTTTTTTTTACATTTATTTTCATGCGCATATTTGGAGCAGGCAATTGAATGAAAATTTACATTACAAAACGAAGCGTTTTGTGAATATACAGTCTTGTTTAATGAAAAACTGAATGAATTCCAATGTAATTTTACATCAATCATGGTTTTAAATCAGATTTTCGTTTCAACTGATGTCTATTTCATAGTACTATCGGTTTACATGTCGCGTAAGTTTCATCTTTTCTTTCTGTGTACCGAAGATCGTCGATACATTTCAGACCAGGCCATTGCAATTGCCTCGTACTGAAATACTGTAAGCTTCAATAAAAATAAATTACAAATTTGTCGTACCTAGCCTCCCATATTAGCAAATTAAAAAGGAATTGTTTCAAGTTTGGAATATATAGTTGTAGAATAGTAGCTGTTTAATGTAACGATTCTGTACTTTAATGTAGGTGCATCGCTTCAAATTCTATTAGTGAAAAAGAGGAAAGCTTGTACAATTCATACAATCAATCAACTAACTGATATTCGGAAAAGTGATGGGTGCGTGTCAGTTTTTCGTATTCACGACATCCAGTTTTGTCTCTGACATTACCCACCCGCCTTTTATATTATCCTTATGAATTTCACGTCCAGAGTCATCAATAACTATTTTACCTTTATCTTCAACTGCTCTGGTCGGTATGTATTTTTTCTTCGGTTTTTGATTAATTCCTTGTAATTTCTATATACATTTTATTTTCTTCTACATTCGGTTCTCTTTCTTTGCTTTTATTATGGTATGTAGTGTTTTTATTTTAAGTTTTTTCGTTTACTAAAATTATTTCGTAGTAAAATTTATTTTTACCTCTCTCATATATAAAGGTTATGCAATCACTTGATAAACCGACTAGTGAAGGGCCAAGTGTCATATACCATTCGACTCAGTTTATCGAGCTGAGCAATGCCTGTGTGTTTGTATGTATGTGTGTGTATGTGTCAAATAATCTCACTAGGTTTTCACGGAGATGGCTAAACCGATTTTTACAAACTTAGATTCAAATGAAAGGTCTCATGATCCCATACGGAATTCCTGAATTTCATCTGGATCCGACTTCCGGTTCCGGAGTTATAGGGTAAAGTGAGTTCAATATTGTACACCGTCACTTAAACCGGCGAAACAAAAACGTAAAAAATTTCTAAACTGGTCTCAAAACTACACAAATCGATAGTCATTATCAGAAGGCAACTAAACAAACCGATTTCGGCTATCCTGGTTTCCGGTATCCGGTTCCGGAAGTACCGGAAATAGCGGTCATATATATCAAAATGGATCTCACTTACTTTTCTCAGCACAGGTTCGACCGATTTCTACAAACATAGATTCAAATGAAAGGTCTTCTGGACCCATACGGAATTACTGAATTTCATCCGGATCCGACTTTTGGTTTCGGAGTGATAGGGTAAAGTGTGTTCAATATTGTACACCGTCACATAAACTGGCGAAACAAAAAACGTAAAAAATGTTATAAACTGGACTTCAAACCGTTATTCCCAATCTTAGGGTCAATTGAAAAGTCTTATGGTCCTACCAAAAATTACTGCATATTTTCGGATGCAACAAACATTTAAATCGTAATTTAGAGTGCGTACTAACAGATCGGCTGAAAAGTTCGTATCGTTTCTATGAGAGGGCGCCACTAGAATTAAATCCATACCATTTTCAGTTAGTACCAACCTTCAAAAGATACGTGTATAAATTTGACAGCTGTCTGAATCATTTATTTATTTATTTATTTATTTGGAGCAGGAAAAAACCCAATGGAGCTGAAATAATAATCTCTCACTCCAACAGGCATAAAACCTCCTCATCGTTTATATCAACAGATTACAACAATCCAACAGATACATGTATGTACTTAATACTATCAATTAAAACTAATCCTAGCTAACTAACTCTGACACTAAACCCATCGGGTAAACGTTGGTGATTTTGCATTAAAACTAAAGAAGAAAAAAAAATGCTTTAAAATGGGAGGTAGAAGGAGGGAGTGGTGAATGAGAGTTGGCGAACGAAACGGGGTTAGGTTCGGCATGTAGATCTAATTAGTAGTCGAAAAGATGGTGGAAGACGGATAAAAAAGAGGGCTAGCAAACGAGGTTAGAACCGACATATAGATCTAATTAGTGTTCAAAAAGATTAGAGAAGAACGATTAAGAGCGGAGAAGAGGAGATACAACAGGATTAGTTACAACGAGCGAATTTATTAGTTTTCAATGGAGATGGTGGAGAGAACGAAGGGATGATCGAGCGGAAAGAATTAACATTAGTATTATAACTGCAAAAATAAAGAATCATGGAATAATCGTTGTCTGATTATTAGTTTGTGAGATATTGCATTTTGAGTGAAGCTACTTTTGTTATTGTGAAAAAAATGGAAAAAAAGGAAGAGAAACACTACTTTTTGATAAAAAAAAGTGCCGCCGATACCACAAAATGGCTTGATGAGTGTTATCCAGACTCTGCACTGGGCGAAGCAACAATTCGTAAGTGGTTTGCAAAATTTCGTACTGGTCATATGAGCACCGAAGACGATGAACGCAGTGAACCACCAAAAGAGGCTGTTACCGATGCAAACGTGAAAAAAATCCACAAAATGATTTTCAATGACCGTAAACTGAAGTTGATCGAGATAGCTGACATCCTAAAGATATCAAAGGATCGTGTTGGACATATTGTTCACGAATATTTGGATATGAGAAAGCTTTGTGCAAAATGGGTGCCGCGTGAGCTCACAATCGATCAAAAACAACAACGAATTAATGATTCTGAGCAGTGTTTGGAGCTGCTATATCGAAATAAAACCGATTTTTTTCGTCGATATATAACAATTTACGAAACATGGCTCCATCACTTCACTCCGGAGTCCAATCGACAGTCAGCTGAGTGGACTGCACGCGATGAACCGAACCCAAAGCGTGGAAAGACTCAACAATCGGCCGGTAAGGTTATGGCGTCTGTATTTTGGGATTCGCATGGTATAATTTTCATCGACTACCTTGAAAAGGAAAAAACCATCAACAGTGACTATTATATAGCGTTATTAGAGCGTTTGAAGGACGAAATTTAAAAAAAACGGCCTCATTTGAAGAAGAAAAAATTTTGTTTCATCAAGACAATGCACCGTGTCACAAGTCGATGAAAACCATGCTGAAATTGAACGAATTGGGCTTCGAATTGCTCCCTCATCCACCGTATTCTCCAGATTTGGCCCCCAGTGACTTTTTCCTGTTCTCAGACCTCAAGAGAATGCTCGCTGGTAAAAAACTTAGAAGCAATGAAGAAGTAATCGCTGAAACTGAGGCCTATTTTGAGGCATAGGACAAATCGTACTACAAAAATGGTATCGAAAAGTGGGAAGATCGCTATAATCGCTGTATCGCCTCTGATGGCAATTAAATTGAATAATAAAAACGAATTTTGGCAGAAAAATGTGTGTTTCTATTAAACGATACGAACTTTTCAGCCGAACTGTTAGTAGAGTTTGTCTGTCATGTTAGTTGGTGGCCGCACGAACCGACTTTGATTATACCGGTTCTCGGGTTCCGGTGCCGGAAGTACATATAATAGTGAACCCACCTACGCAATCAAAGCACTATTTTATTCTGTATGTTATACTAGTTAATTCACAAACAAGCTTTTGGTTTCTTTCAAAAATCTAAGAGAAAATTTTTGAATAGAATACCACAATATTATATGTACATGAGAAAGGCATCATTACACCACTAGGTGTATTAAATCGGTTACAGTTGAGTGAAATCTCTCTACCAAGCCATTGCTTTCACTATGGTTCCTGGTTACGAAATGCATTGGAATGTTAAGATTGTCTGCAAGTCCTCAAACATCGGCAGATCGTAAAACTGGCTCATTGTCGCTTACGATCAAACCAGCAGTCCCATGAATAGAAAATAGTATGAGCAATCCTATCATCATATCAGTTACAGTTCTTGATTTGATTGATATTAATATATCGAATCTAGAAAATTTGTCGATCGCTTCTAAGAATCTAAGCAATTCAGATAAAAAGACGTAGATGTGTATAATTTCAAAAGGTTTCATGGTGCTCGGAGTGTGACCAAGATGAATTTTATATGGAACTGTACCTGATTCATCTGGAGAAGGGCTCCATCACCATGAGTCAACTGAAAACGATTAAATCGTTATTTCACATAATCATCGAATGGCAAAAGTATGAACCGGTACATCGGGATGTCACACAGTGCACGAACTGTTTGAACTACGGCCATGGAGCGAGGAATTGCCACATGAAAAGTCGGTGCGGGAAATGTGCCGAACCACACAATACCAACGATTGCCTACTAGATGACATCGCTGTAAAATGTGTGAACTGTGATGGCGACCATCCATCTACTAGCAAATCGTGTCCCAAACGTGCTGAGTTCACAAAAATTCGACAACAGGCGTCCCGCAAACAATCAACGCGCAAGAATGTTCCACAGAAGGATGAAGTTAATTTCCCACGGCTCCCACCGAAGAGGGATATTCCGAATTTGCCGCCACTTCCTCGCAGCAATCCAAAAGGTTCAGCCGCTGGATCACAAAAAGATTCCTCCTCAAAAATCCCTCCTGGATGGGGCAATAATCAACCACAAGCAAAGGATGACTCTGGTGATTTATTTTCTGCTGAACAACTGATCGTCATTTTTGAAACAATGACAACAAAACTACGAAACTGCAGAACGCGGTTAGATCAAATCAACGCCTTAGGCAAATTCACCATCGAATATGCAATATAATGAGTTGGTTATAGTAAATTGGAATGCTTGCTCACTCAGGAGCAAAACTGCTGAATTGTCCGACTTTCTTCAAGAGAAGAATGCCGATATTGCTATTTTAATTGAAACTCATCTTAATCCTGAAATTTCTATTTTTATTTCCAATTACAGGATTCACAGGCTCGACAGGGCAACTACCAGAGGAAGGGGAGTTGCCATTGCCATTAAACGATCCATTCAGCACAGGCTTCTGTCAGCCTTTAAATTGCAACTCATAGAAGCCATCGGAATTGAGATTACAACGACGATGGGACCCATCATCATCATTTCAGCGTACTGCCCCAAACAAACCAATCTTCGAGATGGTACGTGTGCATCATTGAAGCGAGATTTTGCTATGCTCACTCGACGACAGAACAAATTCATCATTGCTGGGGACCTGAACGCACGGCATGAGCTGTGGGGAAACAGAAGACAGAATCGAAACGGATTCGTACTTGCCGAAGATTACGAAGCTGGACAATACAACATCTTCGCTCCGGATCAACCAACGCGACTTTCCAGATCAGGAGTTCATTCCATTTTGGATATATTCATCAGCAACATCGCCATAGACAGCTCTCCGCTTGTGTTCAACGAGCTCTCTTCTGACCACTTACCAGTAATATTGACGTTGGGATCTTCACCAGAAACAGTGCCTATTCAACCACGGAGGAACTATTATCGCACCAATTGGGTCCAATTTCAACAAATCGCCGACCAACTTATTAATATCAATGTTCCACTAGATTCCCCGATGGAAATCGATGCGGCCCTACCTTCCTTCCAGCATTCAATCACAGTCGCTCGTGATAGGACGGTTCCAGTACAACATATGTCGAGTTCCTCTCTTCAAATCGACAGTGCCACCAAGAAACTCATCCGACTTCGGAATATCTACCGGAGGCAGTATCAACGAACTGGCATCCTAGATAGGAAGACTACTTATAACAACTTAACTAGGATAATCCAGGAAAGGATATCTGAGCTTCGCAAAAGGAACTTCCAGCAAAAGCTTCGAGAAATTCTCCCTCATTCAAAGCCCTTCTGGTCCTTAACGAAGGTGCTTAAGAAAAAACCGAAGCCTATTCCTCCTCTGATGTCACCCCAGGACGCAGCTGAAGGAATAACTTTAATCACACCAGTAGAGAAGGCAAATGCGCTAGGCCAGCAGTTTTTGTGTTCTCACAATTTAGGACTCAACATTGTTAGTCCATATGAAAGAGCCGTTGCTGATAGCGTAGCTGAGGTTGACCAATCAGGCAGCTTGGTTCCTGAGGAAAGTAGAGTCACTGCGAATGAGCTGATGGCTTTTGTGAAAAAATCCAAAAATATGAAGGCCCCCGGTTTCGACAACACATTCAACATTGAGCTGAAACATTTGAGTATTCGCTCATTTGTCTTCTTAGGTAAACTTTTTAACAGGTGCTGGGAGCTTGGTTACTTCCCTTCAATGTGGAAGTTAGCTAAAGTTATCCCAATTTTGAAACCGGGGAAAGATCCTTCCTTTTCCAAGAGCTATCGGCCCATCAGCTTACTCTCTGCCCTATCCAAGCTGTTTGAAAAGTCAATACAAAGGCGAATTCTTGCTTTTGCAGATGAACAGGATATATTTCTGGAAGAACAGTTTGGGTTCCGGAAAGGAAGATCCACCATCCACCAGCTCACAAGGGTTAACAACGTCATCCAGCAAAACAAATCAGTGTCCAAAACGACTGCCAAGGAAATATTGGATATTGAAAAGGCATTCGATAATGTGTGGCACGATGGACTGGTGTTCAAACTGCATCGGTATAATTTTCCCATGTATCTTATTAAAATTATCAAAAATTATCTTGCAGATAGAGCATTTCAGGTTTCTCTGAATAATGCACTTTCAGAAAGATTTACTATTCCTGCTGGTGTATCCCAGGGAAGTATCCTAGGTCCCATTCTACACAACATTTTCACATCAGACATCCCACCTCTTCCAGGTGGTGGTGTTCTGTCACAATTTGCTGATGATACTGCCATTCTTTACAAAGGTCGTGTCATTAATGCTCTGAAAAATAAACTACAGACAGGTCTGGACGCTTTAACGGAATATTTTACAAGCTGGAAAATTGTGATCAATGCAGCAAAAACTCAGGTCATCTTGTTTCCACATTCAAGATCTCCAAAACTTGTTCCATCAGACGAATGCAGAATACGATTCGGTGATGAGGTCATTCAATGGTCCGATGAAGTTATCTATCTAGGACTCACCTTTGACAGACATCTGATATTCAGGTCACATGTTGACAAAATCTTTCAAAAATGCAGCATACTCATTAGGTCTCTGTATCCGCTGATTTGTAGAACATCTAAACTATGCCTGAAGAATCAGATGGCTGTCTATAAACAAATCATCTACCCCGCAATTGAATACGCAGTCCCTGTTTGGCGGGGTTGTGCACGAACACACAAACTTAGGCTTCAACGCATTCAAAGTAAGATCTTAAAGAAGATTCTAAATCTACCCCCTTGGACAAGGACTAGTGAAGTACATGAGATGGCCTCACTGGATATACTAGAACAAAAATTCGAACAATACTGCACGAAATTTGAAGAGAGGTTCTCAATCTCTGAAATACAAATAATTCAAAATTTGTACGTATTAGGTTAGGTGTAGTTATAAGTAGGTAGACATTTTATAAATAATTAAAATAAATATTATGATTAAACATTAGTATGTAAAACAAGAGTAACTAAAACACCTAATATTAATAACGAATCGTATGAACAACAAAGATGAAAGGCCAAAGGGTCAAAACACTTGTACTGTAAAATGTTGATGTAATACACAAAAATAAGATTATTAAACAGATATTTATGCAAAAAATGCGAAAATCGATCATTTCTTCTTGTGCGTTGGATGGAATGAGACGTCGTGGGAATGGTTTAATCAACCAGCAGCGACGGAGAGTGCACCTTCCAACTGAATTCTGAGTCTGTTCTAAGTTCTGAATTTAGTTCTTGAGCTCAGGTCCAGTTCCTAATTCCAGAGTTCTTCAAATCGGTTCTTTTTAGAACCATAATAATACTCCCAAAGAATTATGCGAAATTTTACTTCAATGTACTCTATAGGGCCCATTTTTAAACCAGTTGCAGTTTGTAGAACTTCCTGCTGATTTGCTATTTAAAATGCATAGCACCGACTCAGAACCCATGCATCTCGAATTTGGCTGTCGTTGTCATCGTGTTGATTATGGTGCGATCGAGGAATCTAAAAGCGAAATACAAAGCTTGTTACCGCAAGTGGAAGAACCAGGAGACTATAACAGAACACATATCAGTACCGGTATCCATCGGAATTTGAACTCAACTCGTCACTCTCCATCACGAACGCCTTCATAAATGGTTTCAGAACCACCAATATTTTATCATAAAGAACTATACTGGTTATTTCGTAATATTTGTGTGTCAGAATGTTTAATGTAACTAATCTGTACTGTAGTTTAGGTGTATCGTTTCAAATTCTAGTAGTGTAAAAGGGTAAAACTTGCGCAATTCACACAATCGATCGACTAATTGATATTCGGAAGTACAAAGAAAGAGTGTCCATTTTATTCGTATTCGCGACATCCAGTTATGTCTCTGACATTACACACCTGTACTTTTTAAAAACCATTTCAATATAATCTAAAACTTAACTGGCGCAGTCGTGCGGATTTTTAATAGATTATCAATATGTTCGCTTAAACTTGTTGAGATGACAATAATATCGTCCATGTTCACAAGACATATGACGCCAATATGCTCTCGCAAAACGTTATCCATCACACGTTGGAATGTTGATTGAGTGTTTTTAAGACCGAAAGGCATTCTTAAAATTTCATAGTGTCCATTTTCGACCTTTAGTTTTAGGAATGTCTTTCTCTTCGACTTCGACCTGGTGAAAACCAGATGCGAGGTCTAATGTTATAAAGTACATAGACCGTCCTAGCTTGTCTAGGATGTCTGATATTCGGAATTGGATACCGATCATCAATCGCTTTGTCGTTTATTTTGCGGTAGTCTATTACTAGCCGTCACTTCTTTTTACCTGATGCGTCTTTTTTTTGGGACGATCTTCACAGGCGACGCCCAGGGGCTGATCGAATGCCGAATAATCCTTTGGTCTAAAAGTTTAGAAATTTGACGCTGGACCTCTTCTCTGTGGCAAAAGGGGTGACGGTATGATTTGACATGTACTGGCAGGTCTTCTTTTGTTTTTATTGTGTGCTTTACAGCGTTGGTGAAGTATAATTGCGTACCATCTCTAAAAATATATTATCATGCTTATCACTTTTATAAGTTTTTTTTTCATCAGCGTTTAGATGATTTATTCTTAGCTGATCGAATAAAGTTTCGTTTAGGTGGCATGCAGATTCATATTGGTCAGGTGATCCTGTTTCGAAATTGTTGATTTCTGGATTTAAAATGTTGCTGTTTAGATTTATTTTTCGAGCTTCATCAGAATAGTTACTGATTAACATGTGGACATTTTCGTTGTCTGCTGAATATAATCCAGCATGAATAACTACATTCGATTAAGTCATTTTCTAGTAGAAAGTCTCCGTTCACTCGTGTCGGGAGGTTAATTGTTTTGCTTTCAAGCGCATTTATATACACTGACTTGGTGTCAGGGTACTTGCGTTTTATTTTGAATTTTCCACAAGAGAATTTCAATTCATTAGTTGTAGTTATAATGTATGCATTTAAGTTTGTCAAAGACTCATACCCAATGAGGCCATCGAAAAACGGATGGAAATCAAATATTAGGAAAACTGCATACGATTGCATATTATTTTAATAGTAGCGTTGCTCTTCTCCGTAGTAGTATTCATTGGACTCTGAATAGTAACGAGGTTCGTTATTATCGTACTGAGGGCAATGATTCTCGTACGGATAATGTTCAAGGTGAAAATGTGGACGGTTCATATCATTGATTCGTTTCGATCGTATGGAAGGATCAACGTCCATCGGAACGGGTTTTGTAAGCTGAGGGTTTTTGGATCAAAAGCGTTCTGATTGGGGAATGGTCTGAAAGGATTAAATGAATTTTGATTTCTTTGGGGTTTAAAATAGTTGGGTTGACTTTTAAATGAATTTGTATTGTGTGATTTGTTGAAAGAACTGGGATTTGGACATGGGAAAAATAGTTTTAGTTGTTGACTGAAATTGGTTTGGAACGCTCTTATCGGTGATCTATTATATAGATTTTGTTGTGGAAATTTAAATTTTGGTAGATGAGATTGTGGTTTAGGAGGTGGAATAGGTGGTTGGTATGATCTGAACGGATTTTGACGTAGTTTCTTCTGCACACAACCGTAAGGCTTCTCTTAGAGTCTCTGGAGATTGAGCGCGAACTATTGGTCCTAGGGGTTCTTTAAGCCCTGTCAAAAATACTTTCAAGCCGATTTCCTGGTAAAATCTCTTTTTCGCTGTTCACACTTCACCATTTGCTTCTGTTAAGCAAAGTAATAATCCAGCATGAATCACTACATTCGATTAAGTCATTTTCTAGTAGAAAGTCTCCGTTCACTCGTGTCGGGAGGTTAATTGTTTTGCTTTCAAGCGCATTTATATACACTGACTTGGTGTCAGGGTACTTGCGTTTTATTTTGAATTTTCCACAAGAGAATTTCAATTCATTAGTTGTAGTTATAATGTATGCATTTAAGTTTTTCAAAGACTCATACCCAATGAGGCCATCGAAAAACGGATGGAAATCCAATATTAGGAAAACTGCATACGATTGCATATTATTTTAATAGTAGCGTTGCTCTTCTCCGTAGTAGTATTCATTGGACTCTGAATAGTAACGAGGTTCGTTATTATCGTACTGAGGGCAATGATTCTCGTACGGATAATGTTCAAGGTGAAAATGTGGACGGTTCATATCATTGATTCGTTTCGATCGTATGGAAGGATCAACGTCCATCGGAACGGGTTTTGTAAGCTGAGGGTTTTTGGATCAAAAGCGTTCTGATTGAGGAATGGTCTGAAAGGATTAAATGAATTTTGATTTCTTTGGGGTTTAAAATAGTTGGGTTGACTTTTAAATGAATTTGTATTGTGTGATTTGTTGAAAGAACTGGGATTTGGACATGGGAAAAATAGTTTTATTTGTTGACTGAAATTGGTTTGGAACGCTCTTATCGGTGATCTATTATATAGATTTTGTTGTGGAAATTTAAATGTTGGTAGATGAGATTGTGGTTTAGGAGGTGGAATGGGTGGTTGATATGATCTGAACGGATTTTGACGTAGTTTCTACTGCACATAATCGTAAGGCTTCTCTTAGAGTCTCTGGAGATTGAGCGCGAACTATTGGTCCTAGGGGTTCTTTAAGCCCTGTCAAAAATACTTTCAAGCCGATTTCCTGGTAAAATCTCTTTTTCGCTGTTCACACTTCACCATTTGCTTCTGTTAAGCAAAGTTGGTTTATCAAAAGAGATATTATATGTGATACCTTGCCATAAAACTCTTCTACAGTGCTTACTTGGGTAAGCTTAAACAAATCACGCGTTAACGATACTGCGTCACGTTTGTCGTTATAGAGATTTATTAGGTTTATTTTGATTTCTCGCCACGATAACTCTGTACCATATAGTTCTAATATAGTGTCTGCGTCTCCAACGATTTTTGAGCCTATGCACTGTATTCAAACATGGCGTATTTATTGCTTCATCGATAATAGGCATTACATTATCGATGGCTCTTAGAAATTGATGCAACTTCACTGGGTTGCCGTCAAAGCATGGCAAATCCAGTAAAATATAGGGAGTTCTTAATTTATTCAGGACGCTTCCCGTGGGCAAGTGTACCCTATTCGGTGCATCTCTGATCATTTGCTCCAGCTGGACAACTCGCTCTGCCTTTGCTGTGCGAGATCCGATGCTGTGGCTCTTTCGGCCTGCGCGTTTTGTACAGCTTGTGCTGCGCCTTGTGCCTCCAATCCGAGATGAGCGATTCGTCCATCTCGTTTATCTAAGGCTTGCCTTAGGTTAGCGATTTGTTGTTCCATTTTTTTTCAAAATGTTTCAGATTTAGATAACGTTACATCTTTTTCGCTAGCTTTAAATACTTTATTCACGTTACACTTATTTTGGTAGTTTCGTTCACTCACTTGTTAGTATTGTCATCTATAAATATTAGTTAGGAATAGCTAAATAGTTAAATTAAAATTACTTACGTTAAAAGTCAATGTTCGGTTCGATCCTTTCGTACTTAATGACACTACCCTGATATGCGATTGTCACTCGTGGGTTGAACTATGGAACTATTAGATTCGCGAATTTAACCGGTATTTGAACACAAATTCACGATATTCGTTAGTGAATGCCCGATTGCGGTTCAGAAAACTATTCTGAAAAATCCGCACGACTGCGCCAGTTAAGTTTTAGATTATATTGAAATGGTTTTTAGAAAGTACAGGTGTGTAATGTCAGAGACATAACTGGATGTCGCGAATACGAATAAAACGGACACTCTTTCTTTATACTTCCGAATATCAATTAGTCGATCGATTGTGTGAATTGTGCAAGTTTTACCCTTTTACTCTCAGGCCCGTACCCAGGATTTCGTTTCGGGAGGGGCCCAAAGATAAAAAAATAATGTTACTGAAGATTGCTTATGTAGCTCATTCTCTCTGTGCCTTTTACGGGTGTTTTTAACAGACACTTTAAACTTTTCCATTGGAACTGTTATTGTATTACATTATTGTCTGAGACCTTCTAAATAATTATATATCTGTTTTCGATTTCGGGAGGGGCCCGGGCCCCCCCTCTGGGTACGTGACTGTTTACACTACTAGAATTTGAAACGATACACCTAAACTACAGTACAGATTAGTTACATTAAACCTTCTGACACACAAATATTACGAAATAACCAGTATAGTTCTTTATGATAAAATATTGGTGGTTCTGAAACCATTTATGAAGGCGTTCGTGATGGAGAGTGACGAGTTGAGTTCAAATTCCGATGGATACCGGTACTGATATGTGTTCTGTTATAGTCTCCTGGTTCTTCCACTTGCGGTAACAAGCTTTGTATTTCGCTTTTAGATTCCTCGATCGCACCATAATCAACACGATGACAACGACAGCCAAATTCGAGATGAATGGGTTCTGAGTCGGTCGAGATATTCACGATTAACTTCTGCCCATTCTTCCATATGGATAATTTTGAAACGGCACCCCATAGATATATATATATATATATATATATATATATATATATATATATATATATATATATATATATATATATATATATATATATATATATATATATATATATATATATATATATATATATATATATATATATATATATATATATTTATATAGCCAGTACAGACTTTTGACTGTCTTTCTTCAGTTTCTGACCACTGTTCGCCAGGTCTTAACTAGGATTTAGACTTGTTCTAATGAAATAGTTACCTACATGAAGTGCAGAATATTATACCGAAAAGTAAGTACTTTCCGGGTTCGTACATATCCCATAAGCTGGTGTACATAGTGTACATACTCCCTCGCACGCAGCTGGGACACGCAGCGATACAAAGTGGTAACAGCAGTGCTGACGGAATATGATCAGCAGGAGATGTTCAGGTGAGTATTTTGTATTGTTTCCATTAACCGTTTCCGAGATAATAGCAAGTAGCAAATAGTGCTTAAATAATAATATGCCAAAGTTAAGGTATACGATAAGTGGATTAAAATGTGTGATGCCAAACCATTATTACATCAAATGAAGTACGGCATTTGATTTTTTTTTCTCATATAATCGTCAGATCGCGAGCATAACAACTTTTCAATAGTTACTGCACGCGTACAGTTACCGATATACAGAACGACAAATAGCACGAAAAGCAGTGGAGATGCCGAAAAATCCGAGTGGGTGGGGGCGAAACGGTTAGTTTCGTCATAAAGATGAAATTAATTCTGATAATGAGAATCGAGAGGATGTTAGAATTGATCTGAATTTTCTAAAGAAAACACAACAATAGATTAGTCTAGTGGATTGGTTTTTATCAATTACATCCCAAACCGGAACCTTAGACGATCTACCTTGGGCCCTGAGGGATTCCAATAGTTACGACCTGGCGTCGCGACACTCTCGCACTACAGATGCAGAGATCGCTTACCATTACGTCGTCATGCTTCCTGTGTGCGCAATTCCGATGAGCACAAAATAAGAAACTGTTTTTATCATTTAAGATATGATATCAGTTATATGAAAAAAAAAAATCAAATTCCGTACTACATTGGATGTAATAATGGTTTAGTATATTTTAATCCGCATATCGTATACCTTAACTTTGGCATTTTATTATTTAAGCACTATTTGCTACTTGCTATTATCTCGGAAACGGTTAATGGAAATGATACAAAATACTCGCCTTAACATCTCCTGCTGAACATATTCCGTCATACTTCCCGCACTAACAGCGTTCCGAAGCTGCTTTTTAACTAGCAGCAAGCACCGCTGACACCACTTTGTATCGCCGCGGGTCCGAGTTGCGTGCGGGGTAAGACTTGGGGAGGCGTTTCTTTTTGGTTCTATGGTCGACAAAAGGACTCAGGATTCACATATTCATTTTTTTATATTGGCATTTTATACGAATGGTTTTTTTTAAACTTTTCTTACTCGTAAATGCTATCATGTATACTAAGCTGCACGGTTCTGATCTCTAGCTTTTCACACTAGAGCACCAAACGTGAATACACATTCAATCCACCTCTTTACTATGACGGGTGCCTCGAAATGTAAACGAGACAAATATTTTACGACCCTTTTTATTTTTATTTTACTTTGACTACACGGCTCTATGGTTACTAGGTTTTTTTGCCTTTCTCATATAGAATGGTTGTGCAATCACTTGAAAAACCGACTAGTCATATATTAACGAGTCGTGGCTCGTGGGTTTCAAAAAAATATATTTTTATTCACATTAACTCTTAACTAATTACAAACGTCTTACTTCTACCCGTACACGAACTGTACTCCTCAACTGAAATCAATTAACTGACTCTCCCAAGCCCGATCATGGTTTTACCTGCGCTAACCTATTCTGCTGATGCACGCGTCTCATCGATATCCTGCTGATGTGGCGGTGGACTTCCGTTCTTTTTCCAGGGATCGTCGCTCGTCGTTGCTATGGTCGATCTGTCTAGTCAGCGTTTCTTGCTGTAGGCACCCGTGTGTTTCTGGTGTTGTTACTAATGAAGTTCTGTTGGGTCAGCAGTTATTATGGACGGGAATCATTGTAACTCCTCCGGGGGGTGAAAAAGCATGTCCTCATGCGTCCTGATTTTGTTGATTTGCCTGTGATGAGCTTTTGGTTCGTCTTTTCTTCACGAGTTTAATAATAATTTTGTATAATAGTTTTCGGTGATAGAGGAAAGCATAAACAGAAATCGTAATGGTGAATATCATTGAGATGGAGATTCCACCGAGCAGACTCCAATTCCATAATTGACTTTTGAATTGCATCAGGTAGACGTGTTCCAATTTCTTCCTGTTGGTTATTGTCATGTTGTTTATCAATTCCAGGACGTTTTCCTCCGATTGTTGATCTATCAAAAGGTTGTGCATTGCTCCTCGTAGAATTTCCGACGTTATTGCTTTTGAATACGATGAGAAAGTTTGATTTTTATAATTAATGGAGCAATTTGTAAAAGATATCAAAATATTTCCGGTTATGTTCCGATCATCTGGACCGCAGTTTGACTGCAACAGATCATTTTTAGCATTGCTTATGAGTAGCAGATCGTCTGTTAAAAATAGTGTCTTAGTTTGAGGTGATTCTTTCGTTATGCATTTACCGCGTCGTCCTTCTATTAGGGGTTGTATACAACTGTCGGAGAACTGGTTAATGAATGTTTTTTGTTGGATGTATTCATCTGGTCTTGTCGTCAAGTATAAGGTTTTTCTCGTTTTTATCAGATAATTTGGGTACTGAGTAATTATCTGTTGTTTCGTGGGTAATGGAATTATACGTACTATTGATGCTTCTTCTTGACTGACTTGTGGGATTCGTACGATGTACAATAGTGTTTCATCGTTGACGGCTATTATTGGTTTTACCAAACTGAGCGCCTCATCTGGAAGCTCTGTTCTTATGCCTTGATCATCAAGGATAGATTTAACAATTGATATTTCATTCCATGAAAGAATTTTGTTGCTGGTTAACGAGATTTTGGATAGTATTACGGCGTCTGAAATGTCTTCTAAAAGTTTATTGATGATGTCTATTTTCATTATCGTGACGATGGTGTCTATCTCATTTAATACGAGTTTGTTTGCTGCTTTGTTCTCCGTCACCTCTTTAATGGCTTTTGTAACTGCTTTGAGGCGGTTTCCGAGTTGCTCATTCACTTTATACTGTTGGTTGTTACTGCTTATCAGCTCGTTCATGGTTTGGTTGATAATTCTTAGGTCCGTTGCGTCTGGACTTCCACCTATCCACTTCCATATTGTTCCGATCGATTCTAGACTTCTAACTCTGCGATTCCTAGGCATAATTTCTAAGAAATTTGAATGAAGTTCTCTAATTTTATGTTTTGCTATTTGGCTTAAGTAATTATCAGACTTTGAATAAATTAGATTAGACAAGAGATTTATGGTACTTTCCAAATCTGTTATATTGATTGGATGTATTATATTTATAGTATCTGTTTGTATTATGCACTTTCCTGTAATAAGTTTCAAGATTGGTTGGTCGTTTAAATTTGAAATTTCTAGGTTCTGACAATATACAATCGTGCTGATTAATAAACAAAATGTTAATTTTCTGTCTATCATTTTTCTTATTCTGTCTCAGTTCGTGTTTTTGGTTTTTGTTTTTTTATTAATTATTGATACTAGTAGCTGGTTATTTTTCGCTTCCTGGTCTTGTCTTGTGGCTAGAATTAGAAGAGCAAATGAAATGATTATAAGTTGGGTTTATTTGACTTAGAGGGTATCCTTTCTTGTTTTTTTTTTTTTTTTTTTTTTTGATAACATCCAAAATATTGGATTCCTGAAAAGATAAAAAGATAATCAATTAATTTGGGTTCCTTTGTCTTTTCAGTTTATTTTTATTTCTCTTCGCGTTTCTTGTTATCATTATGGTTCTGTCGTTGTTTTTAAGGCATTTTGATGTTGAAAATCTTGGGTCTAGTTTTTTTCTGGTGTTCTTTTTCAAGTGAACGCTGCTTTCTTCGTTTACTACTGGTGGTTCTTCTTTAAGCTGGTTATGTTTTTTCATTTTATTGGCTGCTTTATTAAGATGTTTTGAAACATTTTCGAAAATTTGGTTAGCCCTTTCTGTTATTTCGCTACGATCTGTTGAGTTTCGTTGATTAAAGATTATTTCGTTGGGTGTGTAGGTCGTAGCGGAGTGGATTGTGTCGTTATACAATGATGTAACTATTTGAACTATTGCTGGTGAACCACTTTCTTTAAATTTATGTTTGTTTGTGTTGTAGAGTTCGATTATTGTGCTGTGTGTTTTCTCTATTTGACCGTTCGATTCTGACGATGAAGCAAATTCAATGCGGGTTCCGAAGTTTGCCAAAAAAATTTGAAACTGAACGCTTGTAAATGAAGCTTCGTGGTCGCAAATTATTTTTTGAGGAGGTTGAAACGTTCTAAAGTATTGGGATAATGCATTTTTAATGTCGGTGAGGTTGCGTGAGTTGATCTGGATTAATTGTAAATGTTTTGAAAAAGCGCAAATTAAGGAAAGATAGTAAAACTTATCCATGCTGAAAATGTCCATATGGACTCGGTTAAACGGTCTGTTTTCTATTGGGCGAGGTGAAATTTTAATATTATACGGTTTACGCTCGTATTTATGTTGAGCGCAAATTGGACAGGAGTTGATGAACTGGCGAAACTTCCTTCGTCATTCGAGGGAAAAAGTATGAACGTTTGATTTGATTTTCTACCTCCGTTACTCCACGGTGAACACGTTCGTGTTCTTTTATTACGATAAGGTCCTGTCTGGTTTCGAGAGCTACATCTTCGACGATGTTTTGCGTGATTACGAAATGAATGTTAGTGTTAGAAAAGTTTGTTCTATAAACATTTTGTATTAGTTGTAGCATGTTCTCCGGAGCGAGGACTGCTGTTTGTCTTCCGTTAGTATATGTTTTGAAGTTTTGTGTTATGGATTCTAGGTTATGATTGGGTGAGCAAATTGTTATCCTTCTGAAATTCGGAAATGGGTGCTCTGTTAGTATGCTGTGGAAATTGGTTTGTTTGAATATGATTTGGTTCCTGTAGTTGTTAATTGGTCTCTCTGTGAAGTGAATGAAATAGTCTTCTGATGACTCCGCGGAGTGAACTGTTTCGTCATCGGATTGGTTGGAGCTGTTGTTACTGGATGTGTTAACGTGTACTTCTAAGTTGCTATTGTCGTTTTCGATTTTTCGGCTTAAAGCGTCCGCTACGACGTTCGCTTTTCCGGGTTTGTAAGAGATGTCGAAATCGTAAGTGGCGAGTTCGAGGCGCCAACGGAGTACTTTTGAATTTTTGGTAGCTGTCTGGATGAATGTTAGCGGTTTATGATCTGTTACCAGTTTGAATTTATTTCCGTGTAGGTAAGGTTCAAATTTATCGACTGCCCACATTATTGCAAGTGCTTCCTTTTCGGTTGTTGAATAATTAATTTCAGTTTTATTCACAGTCCTGCTAGCGAAAGCAATTGGTTTTTCTACTTTGTCTTGTATTTGTGATAATACAGCACCAAGCGCATAGTTACTTGCGACCGTGGTCAGGATAAATGGTAATTTGAAATCGGGATATGTTAAAATTTGGTCTGAAGTGATAATTTCTTTTAAGTTTTTGAATGCTTCTTGATATTCCGTGTTTTCGATGTCAACTATGCTTTCTGTTTTTAGACACTTAGAAAGTGGTTTCGTTATTTTAGAGTAGTCTTTGATAAATCTCCTATAGTATATAGTCAGTCCAAGGAATTGTTTTATTTCCTTTTGATTCCTTGGGATTTGCCATTCTTGAATTTTTTTTACTTTTTCTGGGTTAGGTTTGATTCCTTCGGGTGTGATGATATGCCCAAAAAATTCTGTTTCTAATTTAAGAAATTCGCACTTATCTAACTGAATCTTCAGGTTAAATTCAGAAAGGCGAGTTAATACTTTAGATACATTTTCAAGGTGATTCTGAAGGTTGTATCCTATGACAATAATATCGTCAAGGTATACGTAACAAATAACTCCAATATACCCAGATAGTACATTGTTCATCACCCGTTGAAAGGTAGCGGGGGCATTCTTAAGTCCAAACGGCATTTGGGTAAATTCAAAGTGACCCTGTGCTGTTGAGAATGCCGTTTTTTCCATATGATCAGGATCCATTTCGATTTGGTGGAAGCCTGATTTCAAATCGAGCGTTGTGAAGTATGTCGATTTGCCGAGATTGTCCAATATATCTTAGATTTGCGGGATCGGAAATTTGTCGTCTATCGTTTTCTCATTGAGTTTGCGATAGTCGATTACAACTCTAATTTTTCGCTTTCCTGATGCGTCCATTTTCTTTGGGACGACCCAAACGGGAGAGGAGTATGGGCTGATACTATGTTGGATTATGCCGTGGTCTAATAATTCTTTAATCTGTTCTTCTACATCGTTTTTGAGAGCATGTGGATACCTGTATGATTTGGTGTACACTGGTTGATTATTATGAGTTAGAATTCTGTGTTTGATTGCGGTTGTGGATGTTAGTTTTTCATTAAATTTCAACAAGGTTCGTTGGTGTCTTAGGATCAGTTGAGTGAGTTGTTCTCTCTCGAATTTGGATAGATGATTTGTTCTGATGAGACCATCGATTGTGTCGATGGTGAGCTCTTCGTGTTCGGTTGTAGGAATTGAGCTTAATGTTTCGAAATTATTCACAAGGAGTTTCAACTTTTCGGCTCCGAAATCAGGGGTTGTTTTGCTGTTCGTTGTTATTAGAACAGTTGTTTTGTGGTTTCTAGCTTTATAAAGGCCTGGGCATATAGTTATGCTGTCAGATAATTTGGAAAAATTTTGTACGAACCAATCTCCATTGTTGTCGGTAAGTAGGGTAATGATGTGGTTGTGGTTTTGAATTTTGTTTGGGTAGAATTTCTTGAATAATGTTTCAACGCCTGAAATCGTTATAGTACCTTTATGGTAATTAATTTGCGATTTCGTTTTGGCAAGGAACTCGGATCCTAGTAATCCGTCAAAGAAATCGTGGAATTTTAATTCGTAGTACGTTTGGGCGGGGAAACCTAGTCCAAGAAAATTGTATTTACCTTTCTTATTGACGCGATGGTGACCTGTAATGTTTTTAATTTTTGTTTCAGAAGTTTCTCTACAGTTTTTGAGAAGACCTGGTTTGATGAGGTTTTTATTTGCTCCCGTGTCAATGAGCAACCTATTTTTTTCTTTGTTTTCTTTATTGAAGCATTCTAAACAAGGTTCTAAATTCGATGTTTTTTGGTTCTGCTGCCTGAACGTATCCGAAATAGGGTTTCTGAAGTCCGCTAACGTATGCTGCTAGACTATATTCGTCTATGAATTCATTAATGGCATCCCAATGATCATTGTATTTAACTTTCTGCTTAGCTAGTGATTTTATATTTTGAACTAGTTGTTTTGTTCGATGGTAGTGTTTGGTTATACTACCATCCATTTTGTTGTGCCAAAGTTGGCAATTATAGGTAGACAAGTCTTGTTTGTCTCCTAGCGCTGAAATAAGTAATTCTTTTATGCCTTGAAATGTGTTCGGGTTGCCATTGGTACATAGTACGTCTTTGGCGTGTCCTTCAATTTTGTTATTAACCGCAGTTAGATAAATTTGGAAAATTTCTGGAGAAACCAGAAGTTCGTAATTGTTAAGTGTTTTTTCAGCAGTTTCCAACCACCAATTCAACTGCTTTTTGTTGCCGTTGAATGTTGGCAGCATTTTGATAGGGTCAGGTATTCTAAACGGATCACCTGACGCTATTCTCGTATTACTGGCGACGGTGCCTTGGCTGGTCGATGCGCTGTTATTTAAGTGTATATCGTACATGTTTTGTTTCGCGGTGAGGTTGTTTATTGCCTGCATTATGCTTTGCATTTGCTGGGCAAAAACTTCTAAATGGTTTATTTGGGTTTGATTTTGCTCGTTCATGCTGAGACTTTCGACTGTCAGTGATAAATTATCAACTGGTACGTGGGAGTATTCGTTGGATTTTTCACTGTTGTCCGAATCGGAGCTGGATGCGTCTTCCAACAGTCCGAGTAGTTTTCGTGTCTTACTTAAAGCTTTGACTTTTGGCATGAAGTTTACCAAATTTGCCTTGTCACGTTAGTTTGTGTAATAAATGGAAAAACGAACTCTATCTTGTAGTGGTTCGAATTAATTTTACCGAGAACCGTCTATCTTGTAGTGCGGTATTCGGTTGCTGTATGACACCTCTTGAGTTATCACAAAGCGTTTGTTCGGGAATAAACGGGAGGAAGTTTTCTCGTGAACACTTCTTGAGAGATCTATCTTGTAGTGTCTCTTAAGGGCGTGGGTAAAAAATGTTACTATAATACGATTTTAGTACTCACGATTTGGTTCCTGAGAGATCTATCTTGTAGTGTCTCTTAAGGGCGTGGGTAAAAAATGTCACTATAATACGATTTTAGTACTCACGATTTGGTTTCTTTGCTCAGTTGCTCCAGTGGGTCGGCGGCGGTACTCACAAGTCGACCAGACGTTGACTTCTTGTCTGATGATGATGTTATTTTATTTCTTCTGTTGAAAAATAAATATCGGGGTACACTTTAAGAAGATTTTCTCTTTTCTTCTTTAGCACTGTTGTCCACTTTCGCTTTTCACTAAACTCCGGACGGCTGCGCCATTAACGAGTCGTGGCTCGTGGGTTTCAAAAAAAATATATTTTTATTCACATTAACTCTTAACTAATTACAAACGTCTTACTTCTACCCGTACACGAACTGTACTCCTCAACTGAAATCAATTAACTGACTCTCCTAAGCCCGATCATGGCTTTACCTGCGCTAACCTATTCTGCTGATGTACGCGTCTCATCGATATCCTGCTGATGTGGCGGTGGACTTCCGTTCTTCTTCCAGGGATCGTCGCTCGTCGTTGCTATGGTCGATCTGTCTAGTCAGCGTTTCTTGCTGTAGGCACCCGTGTGTTTCTGGTGTTGTTACTAATGAAGTTCTGTTGGGTCAGCAGTTATTATGGACGGGAATCATTGTAACTATATACCATTCGACTCAGTTCATCGAGCTGAGCAATGCCTGTGTGTGTGTGTGTATGTATGTGTGTGCGTGTGTGTATGTGTCAAATAATCTCACTAGGTTTTATCGGAGATGGCTGAACCGATTTTGACAAACTAGGATTCAAATGAAAGGTCTTCCGGTCCCATACGGAATTCCTGAATTTCATCCGAATCCGACTTCCGGTTCCGGAATTATAGGGTAAAGTGTGTTCAATATTGTACACCGTCACTTAAACCGGCGAAACAAAGAACGTGAAAATTTTTCTAAACTGGTCTCAAAACTACACAAATCGATAATCATTATCAGAAGGCAACTTAACAAACCGATTCCGGCTATCCTGGTTCCCGGTATCCGGTTCCGGAAGTACCAGAAATAGTGGCCATATATACCAAAATGGATCTCACTCACTTTTCTCAGCGATGGTTTGACCGATTTCCACAAACTTAGATTCAAATGAAAGGTCTCGTGGTCCCATACGGAATTCCTGAATTTCATCCAGATCCGACTTCCGGTTCCGGAATTATAGCGTAAAGTGTGTTCAATATTGTACACCGTCCCTTAAACCGGCGAAACAAAATACGTGAAAATTTTTCTAAACTGGTCTCCGAACTACACGAATCGATAGTCATTATTAGTAGGCAACTAAACAAACCGATTCCGGCTAAATATCGATACAAATCGATAATCATTATCAGTAGGCAACTTAACAAACCGATTCCGGCTATCCTGGTTCCCGGTATCCGGTTCCGGAAGTACCAGAAATAGTGGCCATATATACCAAAATGGATCTCACTCACTTTTCGCAGCGATGGTTTGACCGATTTCCACAAATTTAGATTCAAATTAAAGGTCTCGTGATCCCATACGGAATTATTGAATTTCATCCAGATCCGACTTCCGGTTCCGGAATTATAGGGTAAAGTGTGTTCAATATTGTACACCGTCACTTAAACCGGCGAAACAAAAAACGTGAAAATTTTTCTAAACTGGTCTCAAAACTACACAAATCGATAGTCATTATCAGTAGGCAACTAAACAAACCGATTCCGGCTATCCTGGTTCCCGGTATCCGGTTCCGGAAGTACCAGAAATAGTGGTCATATATACCAAAATGGATCTCACTCACTTTTCTCAGCGATGGTTTGACCGATTTCCACAAATTTAGATTCAAATGAAAGGTCTCGTGATCCCATACGGAATTCCTGAATTTCATCCAGATCCGACTTCCGGTTCCGGAATTATAGGGTAAAGTGTGTTCAATATTGTACACCGTCACTTAAACCGGCGAAACAAAAAACGTGAAAATTTTTCTAAACTTGTCTCAAAACTACACAAATCGATAGTCATTATCAGTAGGCAACTAAACAAACCGATTCCGGCTATCCTGGTTCCCGGTATCCGGTTCCGGAAGTACCAGAAATAGTGGTCATATATACCAAAATGGATCTCACTCTTTTTTCTCAGCGATGGTTTGACCGATCTCCACAAACTTGGATTCAAATGATAGGTCTTCCGGTTCCATACGGAATTCTTGAATTTCATCCGGATCCGACTTCCGGTTCCGGAATTATAGGGTAAAGTGTGTTCAATATTGTACACCGTCTTTTAAACTGGCGAAACAAAAAACGTGAAAATTTTTCTAAACTGGTCTCAAAACTACACAAATCGATAGTCATTATCAGTAGGCAACTAAACAAACCGATTCCGGCTATCCTGGTTCCCGGTATCCGGTTCCGGAAGTACCAGAAATAGTGGTCATATATACCAAAATGGATCTCACTCACTTTTCTCAACGATGGTTTGACCGATTTTCACAAACTTAGATTCAAATGATAGGTCTTCTGGTCCCATACGGAATTCCTGAATTTCATCCGGATCCGACTTCCGGTTCCGGAATTATAGGGTAAAGTGTGTTCAATATTGTACACCGTCACTTAAACCGGCGAAACAAAAAACGTGAAAAATTTTTCTAAACTGGTCTCAAAACTACACAAATCGATAGTCATTATCAGTAGGCAACTAAACAAACCGATTCCGGCTATCCTGGTTCCCGGTATCCGGTTCCGGAAGTACCAGAAATAGTGGTCATATATACCAAAATGGATCTCACTCACTTTTCTCAGCGATGGTTTGACCGATTTCCACAAACTTAGATTCAAATGAAAGGTTTTCCGGTCCCATACGAAATTCGGATCCGACTTCCGAATCCGGAGTTATAGGGTGCGTATTAGAAGAGTTTGTGTGTCATGTTAGTTGGTGGCCGTACGAACCGACTTCGATTATACCGGTTCTCGGGTTCCGGTGCCGGAAGTGCATACAATAGTGAACCCATTTCGTTCTCTTAAGGATGGCTTACGCAATCTAAGCATTGTTTTATTCTGTATGTTATGAATAAACAATCACTTGGTTTCTTTCAAAAATCTTAGAGAAAAATTTTGAATAGAATACCACAATATTATATGTACATGAGAAAGGCATCATTACACCACTAGGTGGATTAAAACAGGTTTTTACAAGGTGAAAGCACGGAGTGTAGGACTCTCCACCGGACTACCCAACTGTTGATTTTAACTACCCACTAAAACACCTTGGATCTCCAACCGTACCTCCCTGGCACCACCGCTAGGTATCACTAGGTAGGGTGAAAGGCTATTGGTGCACACAGCACCCTCCCCAGATTTATGTAGAATGGGGATCAGCATTGTGCTCTCGAGGGATTGACCAGTTGGACGACGTGGTCGGTCCAGTGATGCCGGCTGGAGGGTAACTTCCTGTTCACTGGCGCCTCGACGACTCAGAACTGATGCTACGTCGCGGAACTACTCTACTAGTCTCCGCCAAAAAATCTAGTCTACACCGACGGAGGGTTCCCCGACGAGGAAGTCCTCCCACACCGACGCTTACGGTACGCGTCTACGACCCGACCGAATGGATGCCTAAGTCGATCCAATGATTCCGGTTGGAGCGTTACTTCCGGTTCACTGGCGCTCTGACAATCTTAGCGGTATTTCGCCACGATTTACTCGTCTAGTCTCCGACGAAGGATCTAGACTATTCCGGCGAAGAGTTCCCCGGCGAAGGAAGTTCTCCTGACATCGAGTTCTCTGTTACACCACACGGGACACCCGAAGGAGTGCCGAAGTTGGTCCGGCGATTCCAGTTGGAGCATGGCTTTCGCTGGTTCGCTGGCGCCTCGACGACTCGAATCGTCGTTGTGGCGACTGCTCGACTAGCCTCCGCCAAAGGATCTAGCCTACATCGACGGAGAGTTCCCCGACGAAGGAGGCTCTCCCGAAACCGACGCTTTCGATACCCGTCAACGCCCGACCGAGAGGATGCCTGGGTCGATCCAGTGATTTCGGTTGAAGGATAGCTTCCGGTTCACTGGCGCTCCGACGATCCTAACAGTTTTACGTACTACTCGTCTAATCCTCGACGATGGACCTGGATTACTCCTAAGAAGAGCTCCCCGGCGAAGGAGGTTCTCGGACCGACGTTTACTCGCTGATCCCTCTTGAGCCTACTACGGTTGCACGCGACCAGCGGCCGCGGCTGCGAGTTGTTGTTTCGCACTCCATTTCCGCTGCAATATGCCCAAAATTTGGGATGCCGCGGTCGCCACTGCGTTCCAGTCCTCTACGGAGTGGCACATTCTCTGGATCAGGTTCTCCGGTGTGGTGTCAATGCCGCATGTCTCCAGTAGCTCACTCCTTTGAGCCGTGAAACGGGAGCATGCGAACAAAACGTGTTCTGCCGTCTCGATCTCGTCTGGGCAACCAGGACATACAGGGGATGTCGCGTGGCCGAACCTGTGAAGGTACCATCTGAAGGACCCGTGGCCTGTGAGGAATTGCGTCAGGCCGAAGTTCACTTCTCCGTGAGGTCTATCTAACCAACTCAAGACCCTAGGTATAAGCCGATGTGTCCACCTACACTTTGTTGAGCTGTCAGACTCTTGTTGCCTTCTGCGTAGAGAAGCGGTTTTGGAGGCCCTGAGGCGTTCCTGGTTCCTCGCATGATGTAGCACTCCGCGTCTTTCTTCACTATTATCCGATTTTCAGGTTCACATTCTTTTTTCCTTACGATTGTCTGGGGTCCGGCTCCCCTTGTCCACACACACACTTGTTTCCTCACTCATACTGAAGAAATTGCAAGAATACATTTTAGCATAGGAATTATTTGCTGGCCAGCTTCGTTTTGGTATTCGTTACTCTGTCCACTAGTTTATTATATCTGCCTCATTTTGTTGTCCTCTAACGTTGTGTCGTATTCTAATTCCATCACGTCATTGTTGATTTTTTTTTTTCATTTTATGAATCAATATATTTGTGCTGACCTAATGTTTATCATGTCATTTTATTTTGAATCCATAAAAACTATTAAAAAAAATCCCGTTCGAGTTATATCCCATCATTATTTTACTACTACTTGATATTGTTTCACTTGTATTAAGTGTGCTTCCATTGTAAGCAAAAATTTTTCTCATAATTCTCTCTTTTGTGATATTTTATTTTTATCTATTTAATGTTATCCCACTGATTTTCATGCATGGAATATTTTTTTTTACATAACTTTTTTCGTAATCCATAGATCCATCCAAGTTGATTTTCAGTTCCCATTTGGTTTTCATATTGCATACTCAGTTAACATCTTGACAATATTGATTTTGTTTTATATACACATTTATATTTAATTTATATTTATCTTCCGAGTGATTACGAGTTTTGTTTTTTTTTTAGTTCGTCGATCATTCGGTATATCTTTTCAATCGATTATTGTGGATCTTCTCAAGTCTGTTTCCATTTTTAATTGTAGTTGTTTGTTCACTAGGTAGAGCGACTACTTCATATGGTCCTCTCCAAAGTGATTGTAATTTTTGGCCTGCGCCTGAGAGATTGGCTTTGACTAACACTAAGTCCCCCCACATTGGTTGCCATTTTCTCGTGCTTGATGATGAAATCGCTTGAATGTTGATCGCTTTTCATTCACATAAACTTCATAGTACATTCCATCATTGTTATATGTATACATTGAATTAGGAATATTTGCTCGTTTCCCATGTAATAACTCAAACGGAGTGTAACCCGTTGATGCGTTAATCGTAGTATTATATTCAAATATAAAAAATGGTAAAAGTTGGTCCCATATTCTAGGATCGTTACCCACATATTATCTAAGATATGTTTTCAATTCTCTATTGGATCTTTCGAAGAGATTTGCCTGCGGATGATATGTACACTCAAAAAAATCCACACGTTAACCTTATGTGAAAAATCACGTAGATTCCAAAAAATGGCTTTGTCATCAGGGTTCACGTGATGTTCTTACCAATCATCGGATCATGATTGAATATGAACCCCATATGTCAGGATTATTGCTGTTGTCACATATATTTTATGTCTCACGTACTTACTTGAATTCATTTTGTCATGTTCATTTGGTGCTCGCAATATGGCGTCAGTTGAAAAGCCTAGAACAAACAACATAGGCCAAATCCGTTTTGACCCTTCTACGGTATTTATCACAGTGATTTTAGGGTAAATAATTGCTTATTGAATTTATCGACAGTTTTGAAGTCTAGCTAATTTTTATTATACTTTCAGATCTAATACTAGTATCAAGCAGTAGTATAATTTATAAGCAAATGTACCATTTATTTAGTTTACTAAATGGCTCTGCGAACCCAATCCTCAACAACTTATTTGCATGACCAATTGGTGAATTACGCGAATTCTGGGCACAAAAAATACGGAACTGAAACACAATTAAATTTTGTTTTTTTTTTCTACAGCGGAGTTAAAAAGGCAAAACCTCTAGATTGTGTTCCAGCACATCAAACGCATCTTGAACTATAGTTCCAGCTGAAGGCATTCCTTAAAGGGAACAATGTTTGCTTCAGTTTAGCTGCTCCGGAGAAAGGATCAGATCATACATTTAGAACAATGCATTCTGTATTTCTTATATTTTTCACCAGTGATTCAACAGAAACGAATTTAAAAGTAAAATTTGCAGAATATCTGCGTGCAAACGAATTTTATGTCCAACAGACTATGTAATCTTTTAGTTTTAGTACCAATATACGTTATTAAGATACAATATAGAACTTTATAGTAACAGTTACATGAAAATAAGGTGACTATTATGTAAAATTCTGATAAAATCTAAGTTCAGATGATCTAAACTTTAAAGTATAATTTAAATGAATTTTGTATAAATTTCATAAAATTATTCTATAGAATCTACGAAAAAAGTGACGTAGATATTAGGTGATACAAATGTGGACTAAGAGTTCATGAGTTCATTATGTGCTCTCTATATCTATATATCTATTTTCTGAATTTTTAAAATTTTACAGATATTTTTTATTAATGAACTAACAAAATTGGATCCATCATCCATTACTAATTCAGCGGGTGTCCCAAATCTACATATATAGTTATTTACAGCAGTTTGAGCAACCGTGGAACTCTCTTGATTTTCCATCGGTGCTACTACTAAATATCTAGTCAGATCGTCTTGAATAACAAGGCCGCATTTGTTACCCCAGTCAGACTCTGGGAGTACTACTATATCCATGTACAGCTTCTCGAATGGTTCCAATGATGCCGTAGTAATTTTCATTGGAATTTTATTTGTACGGCCAATTTTATTCTTCTGAGAAGAATCACATTGTCTAACCCAATTTTCGATATCTTTGCGCATATTAGTCCATTGGAATAGCGGACCCATACGCTCTGCCATCCGTTTGCCTCCAACATGTCCACCTAGAGGAGCATCGTGGAATTCTTTCAATAAAGTTTCGCGATTTTTTTCCGCACCCACATTCTGTCTTTTTCCGGTGCGTATAGTGAGAAAATTTTATCAAATTTTTCTGCGATGAGCCTCAGTACATTTGATTCGGGAATTTTCTGCATATTTCGGTAGGAAATTATCTGAATGTTTTTCGCCCCTCTCATGTCTTCGGAACAATTACTGAAACCATCTACTAACCCATCTAATAGAATTTTTGTGTCGGTTAGTGATTTACTTGAGCCATTTAAAACTAATCCCCATATTTTATGTTCAGGAATTGGGAATATTCTACCATTCAAATAGTCTTTTAAACCGTGTGGTAAATCTACCAGATCGGCTAGTTCTTTGTATGCTGATTTACTGTTTACTATTACAAAAGTACCATCAGAATCGCTTTATGTTTAGTTTTAGTTTTATGTTTTGAAAATTTCAGCAGATCAAATTTGATATCATTGCTATTTATGCATATTTCATATTCGTCGAAATAAGAAGATGTAAGTCTTCTTTTTCGCCCCATCCAAAATCGATGTTTTCTAATCCGTCCATGTGCGGATTCCACTCTGTTTCTTGTTAATTTTTAAATAACGTAAATCTGTCTGATTCGTCTTTAAGTTGTTTTGAGGAAGTTGTTTTATTTTCCGCGTTTTTCCGCTTCGCAAGTTCATTGTTCTCCGCTTGCTGCTGTTGAAGTTTCTGTTGTCTAGTGACTACTGATATGGGGTGTAAGAACTCGGCCTGCTAGGGGAGTCTCGACAAAAAATTTGCAACATCATAGTCTTTACCTTGTTTGTAGCGAATATCTATTTCGAGTCCCTGTAATTTTAGACGTAGTCGCGTAAGGGTTGGCGAAGTTTCTTTCAAGTGCAATATTAAAATGAGAGGTCTATGATCAGTATAGACAATGAATTTTTGATTGTAAATATAATGTCTGAAGCGGTTTACTGCCCATAAAATCTCAAACAGCTCCTTTTCAATGGTGTGGTACCATCTTTCGGCACCTACCAGGCCCTGCTTGCGTAGGCTATTGGTCTCTCAACTGATTTTTCATTAAAAAGTACTGCTCTTTCGCAAGAGATCGTTCAGTGGTTTACGTTTCTCTGCTATATGTGGTATAAATTTTCTATAAAAATTTACTGTCCCTAAAAATGAGCGGACTCCTTTAACCGTCCTGGGCGCTATCATTTCTTTAATTGCCTTAATGTTTTCTTCCGTAGGCCGGATGCCTTCCTTGTCGATTGCATGACCTAAGTATTTTATTTCCGTTTTTAAAATTTGACATTTTCCTGGCTCGATTTTTAAATTATGCCGGCGTAATGCCCTCAAATCTTTGCACAAGTTCTCGTTATGTTCTTCAATAGTTGAACCAAAACCAATTATGTCGTCCAAGTAGACTATAGCTTCCACGTCTTTTATTTCATACAGCACCGTATTCATTAATCGCTGAAAAGTGGATGGACTATTTCGTAAACCCCTAGGCATTCTTGTGAACTCAAAGTAGCCTTTTGGAGTTGAAAACGCTGTCTTGGCAGCATCTTGTGTATGAATAAGTATTTGGTAAAATCCCCATTTTAAATCCAAGGTAGAAAAATATTTACTGTTTCCGAGATTATCTAAAATCTCGTCGATTGGTGGAATTGGGTATACAAATGGCTTTGTTACAAAATTTAGAGCCCTAAAATCAACCACAATTCTGTATTTCTTGTTGCCAAATTCATCGTCCTTCTTAGGAACACATAAGACTGGTGCATTCCACGAACTCTTACTAGGCCTTATGATACCTTGCCTACGCATTTCTTCAATATATTCATTAATGTGTTTTTAGTGGCTTCTGGAAATTTGTATTGCCGTTTATTGATAGGCACGTTTGAAGTAGTTTCAATTTCATATACCGCTGCATCGGTGATAGTTAATTTAAGTTAATAATAGAAGACATCGCTATACGTTGCCATAATTCTCTCTATGTCTACAAAGTTTTCTTTTTTCAAGTGGTCTGTACTTTATCCGGCCGGTCCTGACCAGTTGTTTGACCGTATCTTTTATTTTCCGTTAAACTCAGGTCTTGATTTGATTCTGAATCAAATGAATATATATCTTCCACGTCGCAATATCTATCTAACAAATCTTGTCCTTTTTCATTAGTAATGTTAGTTCCACAAAAGGGAAGCATACTATCTGAACGATCGTCGTTGTTGTATATTTCATTGTTGTTCTGAGGCACAACATTAATGTTTTCATTTTTATTCAGTTTTTGGTTTGTTTCATGTTTATCATGCCTTGATGTACCGTGCTCGAAGACTTCTGCATTTACGATGATAAATTCATTTTTGTCCTTCTCCACATTATTTTTAATATTTTTCCTAATAGTACTCTCTCTACTTCTTGATTTATTTATGTAACAATTGTTGTCGGATTTTGACAACATTTTTGGCTTTTGTTTACTATCACAAACTACTTTGTTTCTTCCATTATTCATGCGGTTTGATATTTCAATGTTGACCTTATCGTTATTTGCAGCACGCGTTCCATAATTATCAGATCTGTTGAAATTTTCGTTTTCCGATATTGGAATATATTCTGTTTCAATGTACTCGTTTGGTACCCTTAGGCATATCTACTCGAAATTCTGAGTGACATAAATTGTATATATCTTTAAAAACTCTGCTCCAATGATTCCAGGAACACATAAATCTTTTACTATGTAAAACCTAACTCTGTATTGAGTTTTTCCAATAATCAACGTGATTTTCACTGACCCAATAGTCTGTGATTGAGTTCCATCCAAGCCAGCAATGTATAAATTATCTTTATAGTTTATTTCCTCTGCTTCTATTTTCGCAACAGTATCCCATCTCATCACGTTATAAAAGGCTCCAGTATCGAGCATATATTTAATTTTTTCATTCGGTCTATTTACTGAAGCTCTCACTAACAATTGATTGTTTTAGTACAATTTATTTTCAACAATTCATGTGATTGCACACTTTCTTGCAATTGCCCCGTGTAATTTTTTGTCGTTTCTATACACTGCCTACCCTGTAGACTAAGCTTGGTTTGATCTTCTGTTTGGTATTTTTCCTGTACCTTTACCTCGTTACCTGCCTTGTATTTCGAAACTCTGTTCTCCTGTTTCTGATGAGTTTCATACGATTCCGTTTTTGGTTCGAATGTGAGAGGTATTTTCCGTAAGCATAACCACTCTTGGTCATTGTGCATACTAAGAACATACTTATTCATAAATCTCATTCCCAAAATACCACCTGGGGTCAAATTTTCCACTACATAGAACTTCGTTTGGAAAATTCTTCTTGCGATGATGAAACCCCCCACCATTATAAGATTAATTTCCCTCGACTACCTATCATTATTTAACAGTGATTAACTACGATCTTGACTGTGGTTATGGTCGACAAACAAAACGAACAATCATCGTAAACAAACTTGACCTAGTTTTAAATTACTGGTCAATGTATAGCACATCGCAATATAAGAAGCCTTGCACGAGCATCTTTCGCCCGGATTTGCATTTTGCTCTGTACCTTTATTATTACCACACCCATTATAACACGGGGGTTTTGAAATTTGAATCAAATGAACTGATAACATCAGTTCCATCATATTATGTGTTGAAGATTATGGGAAACGCAAAACCACTGTTAGAAATCTTTTTTAAACGAAATTATTCCATCGTATGATATATCATACACACAAATGTTAGCATCGTGTGCAACACTAATCACCATAAAATACCAAACTGACATGTAAATATAATTTATTATTTTACTACAACATAGTTCATTATTTTGATTAGAATCTACTTGTCAGTCAATAGTAAATTTGATATATTCCAAACATCTACAAATCATGCTAGGTCGCAATATCTTGGCCATGGCCAACACAGATTTAAATTTCCTAGTATTACATATCATACGAGAATTTAACCTGCGCTAGTAATGTTTCAATCGTTCGTGAAGTCTATCGCGCGAAGTTACTACCCTTTATTATTATTATTATTATTATTTACACTGTATTTATCATCATACCGCTGCTATGCGCGTGGCTTATGCCGTTTTTCATTGAAAAACACTGGTGGCGTGGATTGCTCTGATTTTGCACTTTCGAGCAGAAATGCAACATTTTGACGGTGTTTCATTGCGATTTCTGCTCGAAAGTGCAAAACCAGTGTTACTTTGAATCCTGGATGACATGTCGTCATCGTGAATGGGTTTCAATATATGGAACAATATATGTCTGTTTTTATTTCATTTCATATGCGCGCGCGTACGAGAAAACGTTCTAGCGTTTCATTTGATATTTTTTTGTTCAATTTACGATACTTTGAATTTAAAATGCAAAACTAATTTTTCCGATATTTTTCTTATGTTATTGTTGGTTGCAGAATATGAACCAACAATCATTGCCGAAGCATAAGCGGTTGTCGAACATACGAGGCAGATATATCTCTGATTTTATTTCATTTCAAATGCGCGCGCGTCAAGTGCAATAGCTACCCAATGATATTATTGTCGACATGTACCTAACTGCATCTGCTGCGTTTGCGCGTTTTGTAAATTTATCGATTATGTGCTTACATTAGCACGGGAAGAACTCAGAATGAAAATTCATTATTAAATCCTAACTTTTTTTTCACTCTAGCGCCCGCAAACCTGACCGAAGTGAAGAAAAAGAAACTGAAATTTTCAGCATGACCGCGAATATCACTGGTACCGACAATCTACAGACCGCTGGATTCCTAAACCTTCCTTGTCGTGCGTTTATTTGTCCACTCTTTATATAAAAAATTTAAATGTAGACTCAATTTTCTTCATTTTAAATTCCCTCGCGGTACAATACCTCCTCTTGAATAGCGTTCCGTATTTTCTTCTAAAATGTTCACTTTTTTCCGCTGTCACCACAAATGTAAGCACGCAACCGAGCGGCGAGAGGGGTATGTCTTTTGACGCACGAAATGTCATCTAATTAACGAGACGTTTTCTTTTTTTTTAAACTGTTAACCGCACTTATACTTTTTTCCCTTCTTACTGGATTTGCATTATAACACACTGTCTTCCCTACAGCACATAATCCTGTGTCTGACTTAACTTCTACGTTTAATCACTTACACCGGTTAATCGACGTTCGAGTAAGGTTCTAGTTAGAGATGTCCTGCAGTACAAGCCATCTCTAAGTCTAGATGGAATCTATAGTTTGCAGCACGTGTGTAACAAATGCTACACGCTATAGACTTTGGGGTGGAGTCCTTCGTCCAGTAAGTACCGTCCTGTGTTACAAACAAGGAAGTAGATCGACCAACGGATGCAAAGTGGAAAAACAACGAAGAGCTCCGGTGTTTTGGGACTAACAGTCGAACTAAGAAGCCTCGATAAATTCAATACCCGCTTTTTTTATACTAAAAATATTGCTACCTAACCAGTAATCACAAACAGTGATATTAGAGTGACTAAGAAATTAATCAGCCTTTTTTTAAGACTAGCTAGGAGTCTAATCGAAGACTAATTTAGCCTAGTTAATTTAATTTAAAATTTCATTCATTTCAATAATGCCTGCGTCCAAAAGGCAACAAGCCTAAGGCTAGCAATAATTCAATACGGAATAAATCACAATCCGTTATTCAACATTTTTCTAATAACATTCACGGTCTTATAGAATCTGAATGTAAAAATAAAAGACAACGGACAGATTTCCCTTCCGCTGATCCTATGTCGTCTAACAATATTTACGAGATTCTTCCTGAATCCGATTGTAGCGACATAGAAGAAAATTCTTCAAAAATTCCCAGAATGGACGCTTGCCGTTCTGGGAAGAAACAACAATCTATGCCACCAGTGGCGGTGATGATTTCCGACTTCAAAGCATTCCGTACTGAGCTTTCTACTTTTCTCTCAGATGTAAAAGTCTCATTTCAAATCGGACGAAGAGTAGAATGTCGAGTCTTGGTTGATGGATTGGAAGATTACGAACGTCTTATTCGATATTTGTTCGAGAAACTTCATAAATTTTATTCATATGATATAAAATCAGGCTGTCTTAAAAGGCTTATCAAATGATCAAAGTATTGATGAAATTAAAAATGAACTAAAAGAATTGCTTGGTTTTGCCCCTTCCCAAGTAATACTTATGAAAAAAGAGAGAAAAAGGTACTTCTAAACCACGCTCTGGAATTTCCCATGAGCTTTACCTAATACACTTCAATCGAAGTGATGTTAACAATTTGAAAACTTTAGAAAAAGTACGTTTCATTTCCCACATTAAAATTCATTGGGAACATTATAAATGGCATAATCGTATTGCAAACTTAACGCAATGTCGTCGTTGCCAAGGCTTCGGTCATGGAACCAAAAATTGTCATATGGATATACGGTGTTTGAATTGTGGTAAATCGCATTCGAAAGACGTTTGTCCAATGAATGAAACCACTGATAAATTTTCATGTTCAAATTGCAATGGAAATCATAAATCCAATTATATGAAATGTCCTGTCAGTGAAAAAATTTTAAACGCTCGTTCGCTTAGACAACAAGTCAAATCAACGACTTTAAATTTACATAACATACCTGAAAATCAAAAAACCATTACAAATGCCACGCCTAATTTTTCTAAGGCACTTATTTCTTCGAATTCAAAACAAAAAACAGGTGCGCCTGCCAATTCGTCTTCTAACGAAAACAAAAGATATCTACCACCTATTTCTTCTAATGTAAATAATCAAAACACAGGACCGCCTTGCAGTTCATCTTCTAACGAAAACAATTTATTAATAGGTAGACCGGCCAAATCATCTTCTTCTAATGGCGGTCTACCTACAAATATTCCTTCAATGCCATTCGCTTCTTTAAATGAAGTCGATTTAGGCGATATAACTGAAAATAAAATGATCTACCTACAAGATCAACTTTTTCAAATGATCATCCAAATGAATTCGACTTCATCACTTTTTGAAGCATTTCAAATCGGATGGCAATTTGCAAATAATCTTATAATGAATTTAAAATTTAACAGTAATGTTAAATAATTATTTGAATATTTTAAATTGGAATGCTCGATCTTTGAAATCGAGTGAAGATGAATTTTATAATTTTCTCGAAGTTCACAAAATCCATATTGCCATTGTGACAGAAACTTTTTTTAAACCAAATGTCAAATTGAGAAGTAATCCACATTATGTGGTTCATCGATTTGACAGGTTTACTGGAATGGGTGGTGGAGTTGCCATTTTTGTCCAACGGCAAATTAAACATCGAATTTTACCTTCTTTCATTACTAAAGTTATTGAAAGCTTGGGAATCGAAGTTGAAACCATTCATGGAATTTATTTCATCGCTGGAGCATATTTGCCATTCCAATGCACCGGCGAACAATTAAATTTCTTTAAAGGCGATTTGCAAAAACTTACAAGATATCGATCGAAATATTTCGTAATAGGGGACTTAAATGCTAAGCATGTCCAGTGGAATTGTAGGCAAAATAACAGTAATGGTAAAATACTTCATAATCAACTCTCAGCTGGTTACTTCACAGTTCTTCATCCCAGTAATCCTACTTGTTTCTTTTCCGTGAAAAACCCGTCTACAATTGATCTGGTTCTAACGGATCAAAGTCACATTTGTAGTGAACCGATTACACATGCTGACTTTGACTCAGATCATCTTCCTGTAACATTCAGACTTTCCAACGAAGCTATAATTAATCCTATTAGTTCTATATTCAACTATCATAGAGCTAATTAATTGGATTACAGATCTCACATTGAAAATCATGTGGATCATGAAACTATTTTAGAAAATTCTGCGGACATCGACACAGAAATTGATAATTTGAATCATTACATTATCGAATCTAGAAATCTTTCAGTTCCCAAAGCTCCAACTAAATTAAATTCTCCTATCATCGATGACAATCTTCAACTGCTCATTCGGTTGAAGAATATTCGCCGACGACAATATCAACGTTCTCGTGATCCTGCTATGAAAAAAATAGTTAAGGATTTACATAAAGAAATTAAACATAGATTTACTCTTTTGCGAAATGAAAATTTCGCTAATGAAGTTAAACAAATTAAACCATATTCTAAACCTTCAACAAGTGTTTTTCATTAGCGTACTTCCCAAAAAGATGGAAAAACGCTAAAGTAATTCCTATCCTGAAACCTGATAAAAATCCAGCAGAAACATCAAGTTATCGACCAATTAGCTTACTTTCTTCTATCAGTAAACTTTTTGAAAAAATTATCTTGTTGAGAATGATGTCTCATATAAATGAGAATTCAATTTTTTTACCAGAGCAGTTTGGATTTTGTCATGAACATTCAACTACTCATCAACTTGTCAGAGTAACGAACATAATAAATGCAAATAAATCTTCTGGGTTATCAACTGGGGTTGTTCTTCTAGACATAGAAAAGCATTCGACAGTGTTTGGCACAAAGGTTTAATAGCAAAAATGTCTGATTTCCAGTTTCCTATTTATTTGATCAAAATGATTCAAAATTATTTAACTGATCGTACTCTTCAGGTTAGCTATCAGAATTGTAAATCTGAATTGCTACCCGTACGAGCCGGTGTTCCGCAGGGTTCGAGCGTAGCTCCAATCTTGTATAATACTTTCACTTCTGATCTTCCAAATCTACCCGTTGGTTGTCAGAAATCGCTATTCTGTGACGACACAAGTCTGTTAGCCACAGGTATAAATCTGAGAATGATCTGCAGTCGCCTACAAAGAAGTTTAAATATTTTCAGTGATTATCTGTCAAAATGAAAAATTAAACCAAATGCAGCAAAAACGCAATTAATTATCTTTCCTCATAAGCCAAGGGCTTCTTTTCTTAAACCAAACAATAATCACATTCTCAAATTGAATGGGTTGGAATTGACATGGTCTGATCAAGCTAAATACTTAGGTTTAACGTATGACAAAAAACTCACTTTCAAGGATCACATTGAAGGAATCCAGGGAAAGTGTAATAAATATATTAAATGCTTATATCCTCTTATAAACAGAAATTCTAAGCTCCACGTAAGAAACAAATTGTTAATTTATAAACAAATTTTCAAACCAGCCATGCTTTATGCAGTACCAATTTGGTCAAGTTGTTGTTCCACCAGGAAGAAAACGCTTCAAAGGATTCAGAATAAAATTCTGAAAATGATTTTGAAGCGTCCTCCCTGGTTTAGTACAAATGAGTTACACAGCCTCACAAATATAGAACCATTAGATGTAATGTCACATAATATTATAAGCAAATGCCGACAAAAATCGATGCAATCTTCAATTGAATCGATTCGCTCTCTGTATTAGTTAGTACGTTAGTATATAAGTTCCTTTTCCCCATTACACAATACAAGTAGGTTTAGAATTTTCCCTACACAAAAATGTCAGAATCGCGGAAGCAAATAATGTCCTCATGGTAATAACCAAATCATATATATAATAGGGCTGAAAAGTCACCACTTGTGGCTGAACACCCAATTTAAATTTTAATAATTTAATTTTAACTCATATTCCAATAAATAGTTATTTAAAAAAATTTGCTACCTAACCAAAATTATATATATATATATATATATATATATATATATATATATATATATATATATATATATATATATATATATAAATATATATATATTTATATATATATATATATATATATATATATATATATATATATATATATATATATATATATATATATATATATATATATATATATATATATATATATATATATATATATATATATATATATATATATATATATATCTATATATATAAAAATGCAGAGATCATTCTTTGTAATCGCATCACGTAAGAACGGATGGACGGATTGAGATGCTTTTTTTTTTGTTTGATCAGTTTTTACCCCCACCGGGTTCGTACATCAAAAAAATTAGGAAAACTTACCGGAAAAGTGGGAAAAACCAATAAAGTTATTTTGTATGGACAATGGAATTTTCCACTGAAAAAGTCGCCAATGATTGCTAGATCATTGATAGGTGTTTGGCGCATAACGAGTTGCATAAGTGTTTGGCTGTCGAAGAAAGGAATACTAGATCGTTGAAAGAATCTTTTGGCGCGCAACGAGTAGATTTGGGTGGAGATTTTACATGCATGATTGATTCGTCATTTGGAAACACGTGCTTATCGTGGGTATCAAAATCATTACTTGCCAAATGACTGTTTTAGCTATACCGTAAACAGAAGCACAAGTTCTAATGTCATTTACCAGTAGATGTAGTTAGATGACGATTATGTTGGCCATCGTGGGCGTGAGTTGAACAAATAAAATTATGTAACGATTTTTTTACGTATCAATGATAGGATTCTGCTGTTGAAATAATGAGTTCAGATGAAAATATATGTTCCTTGCATTTAGCATGCTGAAGTTTGTTCAGCCGATTCGGGTGAGTTTTCAAGAGTGGTTTACTTCAAAACGGATGGTATTCATGACATTTGTAAGGTGCTTAAGTCAAATCATTTCATTTTCCGAACTTCCGGATTATTTGACGAATTACCATATGGGAATCGTGAATATCATATCTGAAGGAGAAATCGTGGCATGTAAGAACCATTAGTTGTGAGATCTGCTGTTTTATACATTGGCTTTAACGATAAGAAGAATACTGGTATAATCACTCCTCATGTTCACTCCGCTAGAACAGAATATTGATTCTCAGGACTGAATACTAAGAAAAACGATGTGGTGGCTCGACGAATGAGAGACCTTTTGATACAATTCTTGAACGAATCCAGCGTTCATGTCAAAGTTAATGGACACAATATTTAATAAAACGGGTAATTTGAACTTTCGAATGTCCAAGTATTTTTCATTTTATCGCTAATTCGTTAATCGAAAATTGATCCTGTCATTATCCTGCTACGAACATTCATCAAACACGACTAAATCACTATCACTAGCGGTGAAGCAAGTTATGGACAACCGTTTAAAATTAATTTATTACTTTCGATAATCCCTAAGGATTTGCTATTAAATTTTCAAACGTCTTCAGTACAAATAAGTCTTAACATTCAATGACAAACAACCATCCCCGAGGGCTGCTTTTGGAAAGTATTGTGGGGTCAATTTAAAGTATTTATCTTGGTCATCTCTTTTTCATCCATCTGTTAATTTGTTTATTTGTTTATTTAGGAGCAAGGGAAAAGCCTGCTGGAGCTGAGATTTTGGTTCTCCTTCTCCAGCCGGCATAAAACCTTCTCATCTTTTGTATCAACAGATAACATTTGTCCAAATGATACATAACCAAATCTTAAATGATCCTTTTTTAAACTACATAGCTAACTAACAACTATTCATATCGACTAATTATCTTAATTAAACTAGCGGGAAAAGATTCGGAGATAACGGGTTTTAATGGTGTTACGAGATAAATTGAAATCAAATTCATCAGAGCAAGTATTGAATACGCGGCACATACTCGAAAACGGTTCATTGAAGCCATAGTTAGTTCTAGCACGAGGAATTCTGAGAAAGGGATTAAACCGCAAATTACGCCGAAGAATGTCAAAACTTAGCTGTTGTAGGAGATCTGCACTATCAATTCGACACTGGATGTGGTCCGCGACGAAAACAGCTTTTTGTGTATCACGGCGGACAGATAGCAAATCGAAGTGTATGAGCCTACAACGAGCTTTCGTAGCTTGGAAGATTAAATGGATCTCTCCAGGGCAGGCGACGCAAAGCAAAACGAATGAACTTGCGCTGAACAGTTTCAATGCGCAGCTTATCAGTTTGGTAATATGGTGCCCAGACAACAACAGCACATACTCCAGTGTAGAACGAACTAGAGCGCAATATAACGATTTCAGGCAGTATATGTTATTGAAATTTTTTGAGATGCGAAAGATGAATCCTAGCATCTTTAATGCTTTAGAGATTCTATGTGAGCTTTGAAACTAAGTTTTGAATCCAATAACACTCCTAGATCCTTATTTGATGTCTCCCGTTTTAGTACAGCTTGCGAAATAGTGTAATCATACATGATCGTGGTTCGTTTACGAGAGAAGGAGATAACGAAACATTTGAAGGCGTTTATAACCATTCTGTTGACGTTGCACCAGTTAAAAAATACATCCAACTGCAAGACTGCAAGAAGTTTGAGTCTTTCAGATATTTGATGAGATGAAACAGCTTGAAATCGTAGGCGAATGATAGCTTCATGCATTGCATGCGAAATTTAGATCATTTAGATATAGCAGAAATATGAATAGTCCTAGATGGCTTCCAGATGAGGAATGCCAGAGCTCACGATGAATGATGGAGTAACGCAGTCGCCAATTTTCACGGTCATACTACGACCAGTCAGATATTATTCAATCAATCCATCATCCCACATGTCAAATCTTTAGTTTGAGAGAGATATACAATCTCTGTTCAATACACTGACTCGAAGGATGGATGAGATGGCAATTGGTGCATTTGTTTAGTTTTTGCGTAACAAAAGCATTGAACATATCCACAATAATTCATGATGTTGGATATGAATTTGTCGTAATTCGTTTATTGTAAGCCAAGTAATCAGTAAAATAATGGAAAGAAACATTAACGTTTGACAACTCTGCTGTCCGAAAACACAAATTTAAAAAAATAATTTCAGGCGAGACGAAGTTCGACGGGCCAGCTAGTATATATATATATATATATATATATATATATATATATATATATATATATATATATATATATATATATATATATATATATATATATATATATATATATATATATATATATATATATATATATATATATATATATATATATATATATATATATATAATTACGTTCTTGGTTCGCGGGAGCGAGTTTTAAAAAAACTTATTTTATTATTATTATTAACAAAGGAACCTTCTTTGTACACTTCTGATAAAAGCTACCTGCCGCTAACCTAACCTGTTGGGACCAAGGGTGCTGATGATGCAGATAATGTGCCTGGTCTCTGGTTTCGTTGCTAACCGGGATAGTGGATAGTTGTTTCCTGTCTCACGCCACGTCGTCTGTTAGCAAGTGCGTGAGATGCATGAATTTAGTCCATAACTCCTCCGGGTGGTGAAAATGTGGCGTCCTCGGCACTTGAGCATGAGTTTCTAGAATTTGTACTGGTTTGGGAATTATTGGGTTTATGAGTTGTCTTGTGGTGATTTTTCCAACGATCTTTTGAACGTTTGTAGGAAAGAATTATGAAGGCACTTAAGGCTATTAATATTATTGTCGTTAGAGACAATCCTCCTGATAGACTCCATGTCCAGATCCTATTATCATACTGCTTCAAATAAACATGCTGAATTTGTTTGCGGTTCAGCAGTGTTCTATTATCGATCTCGTCAATGTCATGATTGTTAAACAGTTGATGATTCATAAGTAGGTTGTGTAGAGCGCCTTGCATAACTTGTGGTTCTTCGAAGATTTCGTTTGTTGTGAATTGTTTATTCATAATTGTTATGGTACAGTTTGAGAATGTTATTAGGAGATTGCCTTTTAATGGTCTGTTGTCTGGACCACAGTCGGATTTTAGCTCGTTGTTTTTAGCATTCGTAATTAGAAGCTGGTTGTTTCCGATGAGTTTTGCTTCGGTATCGGATTCGGGTTTGGTTATACAGTGGTTTTGCATTCCGTTGATAATGGGATAAATGCAATTGTCTTGGAACTTTTCGATAAATGTGCTTCGTTGAACGTAGTCTTCTGGTTTGCTTGTTGTAAAAAGTTCTTTTCCATGTTTAATGAGGTGAATTGGATGGTTTTTGATAACTGTGTTGTTGTAGTTTAATGCGAAAATACGGATTATGTCCGATTCCTTTTCCTGTAGTTTTAGAATATATAGGATGTACAAAAGTGTGTCTTTGCTAGTAGCTATTTTGGGTGTAACATAGGTAAGCGCTTCGTCTGGGATGTCTACTGTGACTCCTTGGTTTTGTAGTATTTGTTTGATGGTGTTAATTTCTTTGAATGATAACATTTTACTGTTGGCTGTTGCAGTTTTCGATAATAGTATCGCGTCCTGGATGTCTAGTAGTATTTCGTTTATTGTGTCTACGTTCAAGATCAGCGTAATTGTATCTAGTTCGGCGAGAACTAGCTGGTTGGAGTTGTAGTTTTCTGCTATGCTATTTATAGCGTTTGTTAATTGTTGAATTCTTTGACCCAGTTGCTCGTTGACCGTGTACTGCCTATTATTTTCGTCTATTAGTTTGTTCAGCGTTGTGTTGATTATCCTTAAGTCCTCTGCATCCGGGTTGCCGGCGATCCATTTCCATGTACTCCCTAGTGTGTCCCATCTCTTGAATCTGTGGTTTGTTTCTGGTCTGATCTGATAGAAGTTACTAAAAGGTGATTTTTTTTAGGTTAGGATTTTCATGCATTAGTATTTGCTCAGATTTTTTGAGGTTATGATTTTCATGCATTATTATTTGCTCAGTATGCTTTGACATTTCATCATGAATAAACTTACTAACGAGCAACGCTTGCAAATCATTGAATTTTATTACCAAAATCAGTGTTCGGTTCGAAATGTGTCAAATTCGACAAATTTTGTTCAGCGATGAGGCTCATTTCTGGTTGAATGGCTACGTAAATAAGCAAAATTGCCGCATTTGGAGTGAAGAGCAACCAGAAGCCGTTCAAGAACTGCCCATGCATCCCGAAAAATGCACTGTTTGGTGTGGTTTGTACGCTGGTGGAATCATTGGACCGTATTTTTTCAAAGATGCTGTTGGACGCAACGTTACAGTGAATGGCGATCGCTATCGTTCGATGCTAACAAACTTTTTGTTGCCAAAAATGGAAGAACTGAACTTGGTTGACATGTGGTTTCAACAAGATGGCGCTACATGCCACACAGCTCGCGATTCTATGGCCATTTTGAGGGAAAACTTCGGAGAACAATTCATCTCAAGAAATGGACCGGTAAGTTGGCCACCAAGATCATGCGATTTGACGCCTTTAGACTATTTTTTGTGGGGCTACGTCAAGTCTAAAGTCTACAGAAATAAGCCAGTAACTATTCCAGCTTTGGAAGACAACATTTCCGAAGAAATTCGGGCTATTCCGGCCGAAATGCTCGAAAAAGTTGCCCAAAATTGGACTTTCCGAATGGACCACCTAAGACGCAGCCGCGGTCAACATTTAAATGAAATTATCTTCAAAAAGTAAATGTCATGTACCAATCTAACGTTTAAAATAAAGAACCGATGAGATTTTGCAAATTTTATGCGTTTTATTGTTTAAAAAAGTTCTCAAGCTCTTAAAAAATCACCCTGTATATGTATTCCTAATCTTATGATTTGCTATGTTTTTCAGAGTGTTGTTATCTGAGATCTTTTTGTATGCTATGTTGGTCAATGTTTGAATAGTAATTTCTAGATTTGTTAAGTTTATAGGATGTATAATTTGAGTGTTCCCTATTTGGATCCTGCATTTTCTTAGTTTCATCATCAAGATAGGCTTCTCGTTTAAGTCTGTGATTCCTAGGTTCTGACATAATATTCCTGTTACTAAAAATAAGATAGTTATAATTTGCGTCTTGGTATTGAATGAAGGGAGAGACAAAAAATTGATACAAGGGTTTGTTGCTTTCTTTTTGTTGAGCTGAAAGGAAGAGAATGCTGGTATTTTGGTTAGTGTAGGCTGCTTTCAGAAGCCGGTTTCGTAGTACGTATCTTTATTTTCTATATATTTTTTTATTGTATCAATGGTTCCTAAAACGAGAAAGGAAAATATTAGTGGAATTATCCCTTGTTTCTTGTCCGTTTTAATTTGCTCTTGTTCCTTTTCACGTTTCGTTTAATTGAACTTGTTTTTTCGTTGTTACTTAAACATTTTGATTCTGTAAATCTGGGGTCAGTTTTCTTTCTAGATATCTTATTTATAAAAACATCATCATTTAATTTAATTTCTGGGGGGTGTTCTTTTGTGTCGTTGTATTTGGTCATGTTTATTTGACTTCTTTTTAGGTGGTTTCAGGTTTTGGAGAATATTTTCTGGGCGGCTTGTGTTATGTTGCGTGGGTGTATTGTATTCGTTTGGTTGAAGATAATTTCATTAGGTTTATATGAGGTAGCTGAATGTATGGTTTCGTTGTATAGAGCTACGACAAGTGCGATGATTTCTGGAGAATTGAGTTCGGGGAATTTATGTTTGTTTGTGTTGAACATCTCCATTATTGTGCTGTGAGTCTTTTCGACTCCAATAGCCGATTCTGATGAAGAGGCGAATTGTATTTGAATTCTGAGTTCACCTAGAAAACTTTTGATTTGGATGCTCGTAAATGAGGCTTCGTGATCACAAATTAGCAGTTTAGGTGTGCCAAAATGTAGGAAATATTGAGATAGTGCGTTTTGGATGTCTACAACGTTTCGTGTTGGGATTTCGATAAGATAGAGTTGTTTTGAGAAAGTGCATATTAGGGATAAGTAGTTGTGCTTGTCAATGCCAAAGATGTCCATATGGACCCTATGGAAAGGAGTTGTTTCTATTGGCCTGGGTGATATTTTGATGTTGTATGGTCGTCTTTCGTATTTATGTTGCGCGCAGATTATGCATGAATTTATGAATTTCCGATTTTTTTTGTTATATTAGGGAAAAAGAAAGATCGTTTTATCTGGTTCTCTACTTCTTGTATGCCACGGTGGGCACACTCGTGCTCTCTTTTTATAATTTGATCTTGTCTCTCTTCTACGGTCATGTCCTCTACTGTATTTTGTGTTATGACAAAGTGGGAGTTAGAGTTTGAGAAGTGTTCTCTATACGCGTCCTGAATCATTTGCAACATATTTTCTGGGGCTTGTATGGCTGTCTGCCTTCCGTTATGATATGTTTTCAGAGCGTCTGTAATGGTTTCATGGTTAAAAGAACCAAGGCAGATAATTGTTCTTCTATAGTTTGGAAAAATTTGTTCGGTGATGTCTAATCAAAGGTAGCTTGTCGGAATATTAAAAGGTAGCTTCTCGGAATATTAATTGGTTTCTAAAGTTATTGATGGGTCTTTCGGTACAGTGGATGTAGAAGTCGTCGGACGTATCAGCGGAGTGTGAGGTGTCTGGCAAGGAACAGGGTGGGTTGTTGATTTGGGAGTCTGAGAGGCTTGAGGTTTCGTCTGTTTCGTTTGCATTGACGTCGATCTTTCGGCTTAACGCGTCGGCAACGACGTTTGTTTTACCTGTTCTGTATACTACGTCGTAGTCGTAGTTTTCTAGGTCCAATCTCCAGCGTATTATTTTCTGGTTTTAGGTCGAATTTTTTTATAAAAATCAAAGGTTTATGATCCGTTATGAGGGTGAATTTGTTTCCGTATAAATACGGTTTGAATTTTTCTACGGCCCAAATTATGGCTAGCGCTTCTTTTTCTGTCGTGGAATAGTTGATTTCGTGTTTATTTAACGTACGGGATGCGAAAGCAATGGGATGGTCTTTTTTTTTCGTGTATTTGGGATAATACAGCGTACAACGCGTAATTAGACGCGTCGGTCGTCAAAATGAAGGGTTTGGTGAAGTCGGGGTACCTGAGTATGGGGTCGCCTACTAGGACTTGTTTTTAAATTTTTCGAAAGTTTCTATGAATTGTGGGTCGTTAGCATTTAGTGTTTTTTCTTTTTTTAAGTATTGGGTCATGGGTTTTGTAAGTTTTGCGTAATCTTTTATAAATTTCCTGTAGTAGCCTAAGAGTTCTAGAAATTGTTTTTCTGAAGTTGGCAATTGCCAATTTTATATTTCTTTAATTTTTTCTATGTTGGGATTTATACCGTCGGTAGTTATTATGTGTCCGAGAAATTCACAATTTCTTTGAAGAAATTCGCATTTGTCGAGTTGTATTTTGTGATAAGCGTTCTCCAATCTTTCCAATATGTTTTTCAAATTTTTTAAATGAACCTTTAGGTCCCTGCCGAAAACGATTACGTCGTCTAGTTATACATAACAAATTTTGCCGATTGGTTCTCCTAAGATGGCGTTCATGACCCCTTGAAAAGATGCCGGAGCATTTTTGAGGCCGAACGGCATGCTTTTTTTGTCTCGATTCATCGTCCATTTCGATTTGGTGGAATCCTGATTTTAGGTCGATAGTGGTGAAATATTGTGAATGTCCTAAATTGTTGAGTATATCTTCGATTTGTGGTATAGGGTGTTTGTCGTCTATTGTTACTTCGTTCAGTTTCCTGTAGTCTATAACTACGCGAAACTTTTTTTTGCCTGACGCATCGGTTTTTTTTTGTACAATCCATATAGGAGCGTTCCACGGTGAGTTTGAGTTCTGTTGCTTGGAAGAGTTATTATATGGTTGAAACTTTTCTTCAGTGGGTAATATTTGCAATAAGCTATCGTATGACCTACTATCGATATTGTTTTTGTTTGGTAGTCAATTACAGTATTTGTTTTAGCGAAGGATTCTGAGCCAATGATTCCGTCAAAAAAGTTGTGATAATTTGCTTCGAAATAGATTTGTTTGGGGATGTCAAAACCAAGTAAGTTGACTTCTCCTTTGCGATTGATGATGTGCGTGCCAGTGATATTTTTTACGCTTGTATTTTTGGTTATTTTTGTGTTGGGGATTATTCCCGGTTTAATAAAATTTTTATTAGCTCCTGTATCTAAAAGCAATTTTATTTTATGTTGTGTTTTTAAATATGGGAGATAATTCATGTTTCAGGGATGTTCTGAGTTGTTAGCCAAAAATTTACTTCATTTTCCTTCTCTTCGTCTGACTGCTCCGAGTTGTCGGAATCGGCTACCGTTTCACTATTATTAATCGCTTTCTTGTTCAAAGTGAGTCTACTCCTTATCGATAGATCTACGTCCATGGGTATGGTGGGTGGTTGTTTATTGTAGAAAAGTTTTTTCGGTTCCGGCTTATCGTTAGAAGTTTGTTTGTTAAAATTAGGTTTATCATTTGGGTTTTGTCTGTTGGGGTTTGATTTTACGAATTTCAGCTGGTTCATATTATTCGCCGTTATTTCTTTGCTTCTAAATTTGCACAGGAAGGCGTATGCGTCTTCCAGATCTTTTGGGCGCGCAGCCTGTGCATAAGCAAAGTATGGTTCGCGAAGGCCGGCAATAAAGGCTGCGAGCGCGTTTTTTTCTATGAAGCTGTTAATTGCGTCCCAGTGTATGCGATATTTTTCGTTTTGTTTTGAGAGTGTTTTGATATTTTGGATGAGGTCTTTAGTCCGTTGATAGTATTTATGTACGCTTGTTTTTTCAGTCATTTTATTTTGCCATAACTGGCTCTTGTAAGTAGATAATTCTTGTCTGTCACCTATGGCATTGGTTAGTATTTCCTTGATTTCTTCGAAAGATGTCGGGTTTCCGGGGAGGCATAAAATGTCTTTTGCCTTACCATCTATTTTATTGCTAACTGCTTGTAAATATATTTGGAATACCTGTTCGTTAACGATAGGTCTAAAAATGTTGAGTGTATTCTCGGCAGTGGTTAGCCAAGAATTTAGTTGCCTACGGTTACCATCATAAGCTGGGATGGACTTAATAGGGTCGGGGATCCTGGATAGGTCCTTTTGGTTAACTGTGGATATTGGTGGAGGATAAAAAGTGTTCTGTGTGAAGTTATTGTTATCTATTTTAGTGTTCATCGTCGCTAGCATGTTCTCATATTGCGTTTGTTAGCAGTCATCGTGTTGATTGATTGCGTCAACGCGTTCATTTGGCTAGCAAGTTGCTGAAAAAATTCGTTTTGATCTGTCATTTCAGCCTTTTCTTATAATGTAAGGTCAAATGAAAGATCCAAATTTTTTATTGGAATGTGGGAGTTTTGTTCTGAGTTCTCGCTATCGTCACTATGTTCGTCGTCGCTATTAATCAGTCGATTCGCGAACAGGACTTCTGCTAGCCTTTTACTCATGTAATTTAAATAAGTAGAATGAAAGCAGCGTCTATCTGGTAATGCGTTTTTTTCGGAGAAAGGGAGAGAGGAAGAAAAAAAATAACGCCGATCTGGTAGTGCGAGATTTTCTTGGACGGCGCCTATCTGGTAGTACGCTATCAAAAAGATTTTAGCCTATTTGCTAGTGCACACAATCTTCTTCGCAAATAACTACTTAAATGATTAACGTATAGTTACTCACGGTGCTATCGTGTCCTGTTCGGCTGACGTTGCTGGTTGTCCAGATGGTTACACACGGGGGGATCCTCAACTCGACGTACACACTTTCGAGACGTTGATGCTTTCGCGGAATCACTTAAGGTATAAGAGTTCACTTTATACACAAGTCCACTGTTACCGCATGTAAATCCACTAAGCCGATTCCTGGACGGCTGCGCCAATTACGTTCTTGGTTCGGTTCGATTATTTTATTATTATTATTAACAAAGGAACCTTCTTTGTACACTCCTGATAAAAGACTAACTGAAAACTGCCTAAGCTACCTGCCGCTAACCTAACCTGTTGGGACAATGGGTGCTGATATATATATATATATATATATATATATATATATATATATATATATATATATATATATATATATATATATATATATATATATATATATATATATATATATATATATATATATATATATATATATATATATATATATATATATACATATATATTCCATCTTCATCGCCACAGTCTTGGATTCCATGGTCATGGCAAGTTTTTCTGCGATGGCGATTTCATCCAACCGTTTGCACTGGAGTGCAACCTCGCTACGCAGGGCTCTAACTTCGGCCGTGTCGTCCAAGACATGTTGGGTCAGCGCAACAAGCTCCGTTCCGCCCACCTGTGCTCCCTTTTTTAGCTCGAGCAGCATCTCTCCCGTTTTCGTGCGACGGATGAGTGCGAACCAAGCTCGGTTAGCTTTGCCTCACTCCGCATGGCCTTGAGCACATCGGCGTACTATTCTTTGTAGGCCTTCTTCTTGGCGACTTTCAGCCATGGATTGTCGATGGATGCCGAGGTTTGGGTTGAGCCCCTCGCCACATTCCTTCACTTCATCATTTCCGCCATGGTCCTTACTCCTTTTGGCCTTGGTAGTCAGGCGTTTACTACCTGTTTATTCCGCTCAATCGTGAGCCGTTTGTTCCGCTCAATCGTGAGCCGTTTGTTCCGCTCAATCGTGAGCCGTTTGTTCCGCTCAATCGTGAGCCGGAACGCATAGTCGACCGCATCCTGTTTTTCATCGGTATCGAAGGTGAAGGGCTCTGTTTGAGAACACTTCTCCGACTTTCCACCACCCTCTAGCCGCACTATCAACGCCTCTTGGTCCCTTTTAGCTACGTTCAAGGCCTTATGTAGCTTCAGCAAGTTCACCTTCAGCTCCTTGCTGATGTTGGATTTCTCCTGCGTGAATTCAATAATCGCGTCGAGTTGTTCTATGACCGCTGTCATACTCGGCTTGACTACTTCCTTCACTTGCTCCCGGGACTCAGGCTGGTCCACTAGTTTGACAGGGGCATTGCTGTCGCTCGTCTTCTCACCGCTTCGCTCTCTTCTCTCGCACCCGTTCTGGATGGAGACCTCCTCAAACCCCCTTTTGCGAAAGGGTTTATCTCCTTGCTCAACGCCGATGTTGATGGTGTAAAACTCATTTTTTATGGATCCCTCTTATGGCTACCGTCAAACCGAAAGTAGTCGCCATTGTGATCCCATGGTTACCTATGCGGTGCAGTGGGGCCATGCGAGGGTTGGCTTTGCGCTCAGAGCCGGATCAGCGCAAATCAGGAAAAGGGCATCTGAACCTACCAAGTCATCCTAACCAGGTGACTGAAAGTGAGACGGCGTGCCATAAGGCCTGCCACGGTTTTATGGGACGGAAGGCAGCTGCGGCCTACTCGCCATTTCAAGTCGGTTCCACCCTGCTTTACTTTCCACCTCGCAACTGTCAGCCCTAGCTTCTCTATATATTCCGATCTAACGTATCGTATTCATGGATGGTATGGTAGTCAGTATGCCATAGTTAGGACCTCACTGGCGTTAGTCCTAACGTGCCGAGTCGGCACTTCTGCTGGGCTTGTGCACTTTGAGCGGCACACGATCGCTTTAGTAGGACTTGCTTGCGAATACATGCAGCTTTTTATAGAGGATTAGCAGAGCCCACTGCCAAACCCCACCACATCCTAGGCAAGCCCTACAACTTGCCGGGGGAGGGGTCGTCAAGCCCTTAGACATAGTCCCTGCTGGTTACTAGGTTTAGACGTCTGTTATCCACACTATATGTACACCAGTTTCTGGGAGGTTATATATCTTTCATACAGACGAAACTGGGAAGCTAACTATTTCTTCTGTATTACTTTTCGGTATAGTATTCTGCACTTCATGTAGGTAACTATTTCATTAGAGCAAGCCTAAATTTTTACTTCGGGTGATGATTAGTGACGCACATGCTGGTTATCGTCAAGGGCGTCCCTAGGTGAGTCACGGTTGGTAATTTTTTACACGGGAAAGAGAGAAACAGAAAGAAGTCAATGATGCATATATATTCGCAAAACAACTGTTTATTAAATAGAAATAGGAAAGTTTTATTGAACTCAATCATACAAACTCTACAAATCTTGTTTCGACTGTAGTTTCAAAAAATTTTCAGTTCTGTGCCATATTCTCAAATAGTTCAAAATTAAACTTTTCTGGAATGTTGGGTGTAAACGAGTATCAAAGAAGATAATTCATAAGGCGCGTTTGCCTTTCTCGTATTTTGAAAGCTCATAGCTCAGTGATCTGTAGAAGGATTCATATAATCTAAATACCAATAGAATCGAAAATTTTTAACTTGAACGTGTATTGCAACAACATTGAAGTTTTTCAATAGTACACTATTGAAAAACCTGTTTGATTTAACTCACCAGCCAATCAGAACACGAGATGTCTGAATCTATACAAGAGCGTTCATATAAAAGTTGAGTGGTTCATTTTTTCTACCATTTGCTGAGCAACTGTTCTCGAAAAAAGACACACGAGAGCAACATCGAGGACCTGTCGTTTCACTGTTTCCCGATCTGAATGCACGAGACACCGTCAGCACAATGACACCGAAAATCGGTAGAAAGGCAGCCAAAAAGTCCAGCAAGGCCCATTGCCGAAACAAGACACACACGAGAACCATCTCAGATCTCAATATTTCCTACCAAAAGATTCATCAAGATGGAAGTTAAATTAATTTGCACCGTCACTAACACATTCAATTACGAACGGCAATGCGTAAGCGAAAGTGATTATATTGAACACATCTTTATACTAGTATACAAATATGCCGTGCGTAACAGAGTTGAACAAATTGAACAAATGAAAGAGATGAACAAATGTTTCCACTCGATTTGCGCATTCTACTTTCCAGGCGTATCAGAACTGGTTAAACTTAAAGCAATCCTAAATATTTCTTTATCATAGTGATGTGGTCGTCCTGAAAAGGACGGGGTTTTCAACTCCTCATCGTTACGGATGGCCAGCTGCAGATGGCGAGGGATGATTTTCGTTTTCTTGTTGTCACGGGCAGCATTACCGGCCAATTCCAACACTTCGGCAGCCAAGTACTCCATCACGCTCTGCGTAGTTTCCCTTCCGGAGCAGACGATGGATTTTGCCAACTGGGAACTGCAGACCAGCACGGTTCGAGCGGGACTTTGCCTTGCCCTTAACTCTTCCTCCTGTGTGCGTGTTTCTGCGTAAAAATTTCACAAGATGCTGTTAACAGCTCGACAGCCAATTCAGTATTACTGGCTGCTGCTATACTAACTGTCTCTTTATATCGTTTCACTGTTTCCCGTTCTGCCTACAGGAAAGGAATTCTAACAAAGGGGACGTCTCTACACCGTTACCAGTAGCAGGTATAAAATGAAAAGTTATGTGAGAAATAGCGTCATTCAAGTTGAAGCAGCTACTCTGAACGTACGAGACACCGTCAGCTAGATGGCACCGAAAACCGAAAAAAAGGCAGATTTGTACCGTCACTAACACATTCAATTACGAACGGCAATGCGAAAGCGAATGTGATGATGTTGAACACATCTTTATACTAGTATGGGGTCGTGAAAATATGCCATGCGATACAGGGTTGTCATATTTACAGGTTAATCTGTATTTTATTTATACATACATATATGTACAGATTAATCTGTATTATTATTATTATCATTATTATTACTATCATTATTATTATTATTAAAATGACTTGCACACCGAAGATCGTCGATACATTTCAGACCAGGCCATTGCAATTGTTTCGTACTGAAATTTCGAAAAGAATCAGATATCTTCGAACTTCATATCTTCAATAAAAATAATCTACAAATTTGTCGTACCTAGCCTCCTATATTGGCAAATTAAAAATAAAATGTTTTCAAGTTTGGAATATATAGCTGTAGACAGTGTTGATGATTGCCGAGAATTTGACAGAAGCTGCTATATTGCTATCTATATTGTATACAACATTTTCAATCCGGTAGAAGATGCTACAAGAACTCGAGTCTCTCAATGCATGAACCGCGAGAGAATTTTGCTACATTCCTTCGCTCCACTTCATGCTCTGAGTATTTCTCGGCCCTTGAAAAAATTACAGTCTGATAATGATCGTTGCTGTGTGGAATTTCCCAAGAGAGAATCGCAAGTTGACAATTATCGCAGAAAATCGAGTCGATGATTCAACTTGTTGATTCTCATACTAGGTAGCAATATTTCAAAACCTTTGTGTGGAGCATTCACATACATTTTCATAGACACAAATTATACAAAGATCATATGCACATAGTTAGAATAAGCGGCAATAGTAAAATGATTCTATCGCATATATCAACTGCCTGTTCAGAATCGGATCGCGAAACGAGAATAAGCGACCGTTTGTTGCTTCAGAGAAGATCCCCACAGCAGCGTGCTAACCTTTGATTCTCAGAAATGTCATCGAGAGAAATACGCTCTCGCACTGGTGTCGATTCTATGTTAAATGAGCTATGCCGGGTTTTTGTTGTTGCCATGATTTCCAACTCTCTTTGATGGCACTGATTCAATCGTTGAAGAGTTGGGAGTGAACGTTCTTTGATACGATAAAAGCCATCCTTGCTGCAGAATAGTATCTGTTTAGTGTAACTAATCTGTACTTTAATGTAGGTGCATCGCTTCAAACTCTATTAGTGAAAAAGAGGTAAGCTTGCACAATTCATACAATCAATCAACTAACGGATATTCGGAAAAGTGATGGCACACTGCCAATTTTTTTTTTGTATTCACGACATCCAGTTATGTCTGACATTACCCACCCGCCTTTTTAACTACCATTTCCAATTCTTTCGTAACCGGATTCAGATGAACGGAATAGCTAAAGTTGGTTCGTTTGCCAGCAACAAATATGACCTCTGTTCTGTCTCTGGGCGTATCTTTTCCCAAAAAATCATGTTTTCTATTAGTTTTTCATTCATTTGGCTTCTCCAATATATGTTTGCAATCAATCATTGCACAAGCTGAGCTGAGTTAGAGGCGGCTTTACGTCAAAACCAACTAAAATACAAACTCGTTAAAAATATTACCTTCAAATTGGAACAGTTTTGGACGTAGTTAAATCTAGACCTACTACCTCATGTTCTATTTCGATTAAACTAATTAAACGAAATCAAATAAACGAAACAAACCTGCGTATCTGTTAGTTCTGCATATGTAAGTCAAGCTAAACAGCCTAAATAAGCAGCATAAAACATGCAGTAAGATTATTTTTATTATTATTATTAACATTGTTATTATTATTATTATTATTATTTGTATTATTTTTATTAATATTATTTTTATTGTTATTATTATTATTATTATTATTATTATTATTATTATTATTATTATTATTATTATTATTATTATTTTTATTATTGACATCACAACACTACCGGCTGTGAAAGTTGTATATTTTTTCAAATGAATTGCAATTCATTGACATTCTTTTATTCATTCGGTCATACTTATCATAAAATATCTTAAATTTGAAAACTTTGACACTCATCGTCCTGTATCTGCGGAACCGGAGGTCAGATCCGGATGAAATTTTGCAGTAACTTTAATGATAATATGAGCTTTAATTCATATCAAGAAAATCGGTTCAATCATCGCAGAGAAATCGATGTGAATTTCATTTTAGAGTTTTTTTTCACCACTTTCGATGTTTCCGGAACAGGAAACGCTCACCAACTAACTAACAATCTTTGAAAACTGGAAGAATTTATTGGTCAGTTTTATGGGATTTGTACCTGATTTTGATCATCATTCGTGAAAAAATACAAATGAAATCTGTAATTTTCAACTTATCACGTTTCAGTTTCGGAGACGGAAGTCGGATCCTTAAAAATGTAGGATAAATTTATAGGAAATTATAAGACCTTTCATTTGAATATTGGCTTGTGAAAATCGGTTGAGTCGTTTCAGAGAAAATGGAGTGCACATTTTTTCTCTAATTTTCATATATTACCATGTAACTCCGGAACCGGATCCAAATGTCCGATCCAAATGAAATTCAATAACAGATTATGAAATCATAACGCCTTTTATTTGAATTTTAGTTTATAATCGATTCAGCAATCTCTGAAAGAAGTGAGTGCACATTTTTTCCCTTTTTAGTGCATTTTATCCTATATCTTTAGAACCGGAGAAAGGCAAAAAGACGGTCAGAAGTCTGTACTGGCTTTTATTGACGTTCAAGAGCTTAGGTGTCTTAACAAAAATTTCTTGTAAGGCGCGTCTGTTGCAGGAGGTACCTTATTTTTTTTATTAAGGAAGTAGTACCAATTTCGAGTAAAAAAATATTTTTATTCGATGATTATATATGCACTCACTTTTCTCGGAAATGGCTGATTCTCACAAACTAAGATTCAAATGAAAAGACTCGTAGTCCCATAGCTTATTATTGAATTTCACCCAGACTTCCGGTTCCGGAGATACAGGATGATATTCACCAAAAATGGAAAAAATATGCACTCACTTTTTTCAGAGATGGCTGAACCGATTTACACAAACTATAGCCTTTCTATTGAATTTCATTTGGATCCGACCTCCGGTTCCGAAGAGAAAAAATGTGTACTCAATTTTCTCGGAAACGGATCAACCGGTTTTCACAAGCTTAGGTTCAAATGAAAGGTCTTATAGTTTTCTAATAATTTCTAGATGATTTTATCTCGATCTGACTTCCGGTTCCGGAACTAAATCGTGATAAGTGGAAAACTACCAATTTCTTGAGTATTTTTTTACGAACGATGGTCAAAAACAGGTACAAATCCCATAAAACTTTCTCATTAATTCATCTAGTTTGCAGAACTTGTTAGTTTATGGGTATAAAAACGTAATTCGGAACAGCTGGTTCCTCTTTTTCCTGTTCCTGAAGCACCGAAAGTAGTGAAGTGAAAAATTCCAAAAATAAAACTCACCTCGATTTTTCAGCTATGATTGAACCGATTTTCACGTATCTTTATTTGAATTAAAGCTCATATTGTCTTTAAAGCTACTGTGAAATTTCATCCGGATCCGACTTCCCGTTCCGCAGAATCGGTCAGAACATCTGCTATCAATAAAGCACGTGCAACAAATCGACGAACTTGTAGTGTATCGAGACCGATTAATAACCCGCGACTTTCGTAGCTTGGTAGTTGGTGAGCATTGTTCCACGGTAAGCGCCGTAGAGCGAAGCGAATGAATCTGCGTTGTATCGATTCGATTCTATGAGCTCCGTTCATGTAGCGAGGGTTCCAAACGACAGAACAGTACTCCAAGGACAAGCGAACAAGCGAGCAAAACAGAGATTTTAAACAGTGCACGTCTGTAAATTTTTGACCATCCTCATTACAAATCCTAGATTGCGAGAAGCTTTAGAAACGATATATATGATGTGTTGCTTGAATGTCAGTTGCTCATCGAGAAAGACACCAAGGTCTTTAACACACGTCGTGTTCTGACTATCGGGGATCCTTCCAGAAAGTATTAAAAACGAAATGGCTCTTTCTTCTTCGAGAACGTGATGGTCGAGCATTTGTCAGGATTCAATTTCATACATTTTACTTTACACCACTCGGCGAAGCTCAACAATTGTCGTTGAAGAAAATCTGCATCTTCTGGGCTTCGAATGTAATAGTAGATCTTAACGTCATCGGCAAACGATAGACGAGGGCCCTCTAGAGTAAAGTTGACGTAGTTGAAATACAGTAAAAATATTAAAGGCCCGAAATGGCTACCCTGCGGAATTCCGGACGAAGAGATAAACTCATTGGAAACGTGATCGCCGATTTTCACTGCTAAACGACGATCTATAAGATATGACTGCAGCCACCGAAGGATGCTAGAGCCGAATCCAAGTCTTTCCAATTTAGCAATTGTTATATTGTGGTTTATTATATCAAAGGCAGCTGAGAGATCGGTGTAAATAGCGTCTGTTTGTAAACCTTTTGACATACCATCAGTCCCCAAGCACATGAATGACAATAGGTTGGTGATTGTGGAACGCTTAGGCATAAAACCGTGTTGAGTGTCAACAATATATTGCTTGCAGTGGTTAAAAATCGGTACCAGAAAAACCTTTTCAAACAGTTTAGGAACTGCACTAAGCGATGTGATGCCACGGTAATTGTTCACGTCTTTTTTGTCACCTTTCTTATACACTGGGAACATAAAAGAAGATTTCCATAAATTGGGAAAAACTTCTTTGAAGAGTGACATCCGAAATAGTCGACAAAGGGGAGCAATTACACCACTCGAGCAATTTTTCAATATAACTGCCGGTAAGCCGTCAGGGCTAGAGGAGGTAGACGACTTCATGCAAGCGATTGCCGTCCGAATCGAATCCTCGTCAATATTAATGAGATTTAAAGAATTATTAGATTCTGGAACGTTAAGCTCGGCGAGTGTAATTTGTTGCGGGCTTAAGGTTTCGTTTGTAAAGGCACGAGAAAGTTTTTCCGAAAACAAGCTGGCAGATTTCCCGCATACACGAACCAGTAAACTCTCCAAACTTTATTATAGAAGGTAACTTAGACTTCTTCCTTTGCTCGTTCACGTGTTTCCAAAAAGACTTCGGACTGGATTTCAATTTCCGTTGTACATTTTTCAAGTAGTTGACACGACAACGCTTGACAGTTTTCTTGTATAATTGATTGATCTGGACATATTGATTACGCAGTGCATATTCTCCATGTTTTGAATTCCGTTTTAGGGCGGCTCTTTTAGTCGTTTTCAGTTGTCTCACTATGGTTATAATTTGATATATTTATATTTTTTTGTCATTATAAACGAGGATTAGTTTTAAATATATATGTAATAAAACCTGTTTTAATTAAAAAGCCCGAAATAACCCGGTTCTGAAACTTCCCAAAATGTGTTATAGAGCACGGAGAATCATATAACGATTGATATACGTTTTTTCATTAAACTTAATTTATCTTTTGAAAATGTCGCCATAATAGATTGTTGTATTCGGCAAATCTATTTGGTTCAATTTTATCTAAAACTTTGAAGTATTTAAAAATAGATTCAGCGAAGATAAACTCAAAACCTGATTTAATCCACATAGTGCTGTAATGATGCCTTTCTCATACTACTCATAACATAAAAAATGTTGCTGTAGAATTCGCAAAAACAACTGTTCGTTGAATAGAAAAGTTTGCTCGAACTTAGTCTAACAAACTCTACAAATTCTGTGCACCCTGTAGTTCCGGAACCGGAAGTAGTAAACAAATGTAGGAATTCATTTGTACCTATAAGTTTGTGAAAATCGATTTGGCATCTTGAAGAAAAGTGAGGGAGATCACTATTTCCAATTCGTCCGAAACCGGATTGAGATGACCTGAATAGCCGAAGGATGATCTACAAATTGGAACAGTTTTGAATCTAGTTAAACGTAGACTTACTATCTCATGCTCTATACGAAATCTAACAAACAAACCGACCGATTATTTTTATTATTATTATTATTATTATTATTATTATTATTATTATTATTATTATTATTATTATTATTATTATTATTATTATTATTATTATTATTATTATTATTATTATTATTATTATTATTATTATTATTATTATTATTATTATTATTATTATTATTATTATTGACATCAAAACACCACCGGCACGGTATTAGTGCACTACCGGCTGTGATAATTGCCTTTTTTTATAAAATAATTTTCAATTAATTGACGTGTTTTTATTCCTTCGGTCGCACTTATCATGAAATAGCTAAAATTCTTATCAACCGCAACACTGTCTGTTACCAATATCACACGCCAGCAGCAGACATTCGTAACCGTTTCGATTTCTTCATAGTGTGTACGAAATTGAACAGCGCACGCATCGTTCGTTTTGTGTTTTCTCTTTGTTTCGGTAAATATATCAATTTATAAAAAGAAATCTATACAAAAGAAAAGTTTATTCCTCACATGAATTGTTACCAATTAATTAAAACGATAAATTTAATATTGAACACCATACTGAATTTATTCTTATGATTGATTTTTGTATTACAACTTATGCTAAGAATAAAGGCAGGTATACCTGGAAATGCGGGTTCAATTTCTCATGCTCCAGGATACATGTTAAAAAAAATCGAAGACAACTAGCAACAGATAGAAATAGAATTTGAGATACGCTAGGGATGTTTGATATTATTTTTTCGTATTTCGTGAAGCCAATGACCAAAAGGTTCAATTTATATGATTATTTCCGATAGATTTGTCATCAAACAACAACATTAAAAACTGTGTACTAAATTATGGAAGCATAGGGTACCAGAGGTTGTTTGGCCACTTCATATATTTTGACCCACCTAACAAACTTTATGGATTTAATCGATGTTAAGTAACCCATGTTGCAACAATTTGAAGCTAATCACATTAAATTACCTATCGTGAAAGGCTTTTTCAAACATACAGGGTGATTTTTTAAGAGCTTGAGAACTTTTTTAAACAATAAAACGCATAAAATTTGCAAAATCTCATCGGTTCTTTATTTTAAACGTTAGATTGGTACATGACATTTACTTTTTGAAGATAATTTCATTTAAATGTTGACCGCGGCTGCGTCTTAGGTGGTCCATTCGGAAAGTCCGCTTTTTTATCGACAAATTTTGTTCAGCGATGAGGCTCATTTCTGGTTGAATGGCTACGTAAATAAGCAAAATTGCCGCATTTGGAGTGAAGAGCAACCAGAAGCCGTTCAAGAACTGCCCATGCATCCCGAAAAATGCACTGTTTGGTGTGGTTTGTACGCTGGTGGAATCATTGGACCGTATTTTTTCAAAGATGCTGTTGGACGCAACGTTACAGTGAATGGCGATCGCTATCGTTCGATGCTAACAATCTTTTTGTTGCCAAAAATGGAAGAACTGAACTTGGTTGACATGTGGTTTCAACAAGATGGCGCTACATGCCACACAGCTCGCGATTCTATGGCCATTTTGAGGGAAAACTTCGGAGAACAATTCATCTCAAGAAATGGACCGGTAAGTTGGCCACCAAGATCATGCGATTTGACGCCTTTAGACTATTTTTTGTGGGGCTACGTCAAGTCTAAAGTCTACAGAAATAAGCCAGTAACTATTCCAGCTTTGGAAGACAATATATCCGAAGAAATTCGGGCTATTCCGGCCGAAATGCTCGAAAAAGTTGCCCAAAATTGGACTTTCCGAATGGACCACCTAAGACGCAGCCGCGGTCAACATTTAAATGATATTATCTTCAAAAAGTAAATGTCATGTACCAATCTAACGTTTAAAATAAAGAACCGATGAGATTTTGCAAATTTTATGCGTTTTATTGTTTAAAAAAGTTCTCAAGCTCTTAAAAAATCACCCTGTATTACAACTTTAAGTTAATATTTTAACAAAGTGGGCCAAAATGAAATAATCCTAAAGTGGGCCAAAATTCCTTTGTTACCCTATGTTAAGGTGAAAAAAAATTTCATTGAATGAAAATATTTTTTGTACTCGAAATTGGTACGACTCCCTTAAATAAAATTAAGGGACCTCCTCCAACAGACGCGTCAATACTGAGACACTTTTTGCTCTTGAACGTCTATGAAACCCAATACAGACTTTTGACCTTCTTTTTGCCTTTCTCATATAGAAAGGCTATGTAATCACTGTGAAAACCGGATTTTCAAACGAGGCCCGGAGGACCGAGTGTCATATACCTTTCGACCCAGCTCGACGAACTGAGCAAATGTCTGTGTGTGTGTGTGTGTGTGTGTGTGTGTGTGTGTGTGTGTGTGTGTGTGTGCGTGTGTGTAGCAAAAATATACACTCACTTTTCTCAGAGATGGATGAACCGATTTTCACAAACTAAGATTCGAATAAAAGGTCTCATGGTCCCATAGCCTGCTATTGATTTTCATCCCGATCCAACTCCCGGTTCCGGATATATAGTATGATATGTACCAAAAAATGGAAATAATATGCACTCACTTTCTTAAGCGAAGACTGAATCGATTTTCACATACCAAGATTCAAATAAAGAGTCTTGTAGTTTCCTAAAATATTCTAGAACTTTTTATACGAATTCGACTTCCGGTTCCGGAACGTGATAAGTGGTTTTCACTTTTCCTGTTCCGGTAGCACGGAGAGCAATGAAGAAAAACTCCAAAAATAGAATTTTCTTTGATTTCTCTGCGATGCTTGAACTGATTTTCACAAATCTTGATTGCAATAAAAGCTCATCTTATCTTTAAACCCACTGTAAAATTTCATCAGGATCCGACCTCCGGTTCCGCAGTTACAGGATGGATGTCAAAGTTTTCAAATCGCCATGTACAGAAACATATACAACATCGGTACGTGGTGGCAGAGATGGCATTTCACTAGAGTGATACACCAGGGCGTAGGTTTCAATTAAACACTGCGGATACATTTGCTCCGCTCCACACAAAGAAGAAAGTGCACTTCTTCTCAGTGTCCAGACAGACAGACTTTGAGTGCGTGGTTGTGTTGAAAGAAGCTGGTGCGAGAGAAAAACATTCTCCTCGCACGAATCGCTCTTACGTGTTCTCGCCTAAATACACCCAAGTGATCACTGGTGCGTGAACACTTCTGTGAACTTCAATTAATAGAGAGTAGATCTGGCCTTGCTATGAAAATTTTGAAATGAAAACCGAAAATTCCGTCCCGGGTTTCGGCACAAAGATGTTTGAGTTATTTGTAGTTAATCAATTTAGAATCAATTGTTATTATTTGTTAAATTGAATTCACTTAGACAATCACTTCATTTTGTGATATATTATCCTAAATGTTTTTACAATGCCATCGTGCTACTAAACGCACCACATTCTCAATACTCATGAAGAGTCACCATATGATCGCAGTACCAACCTTTAAAATAAAATGAAAGATCAGTATAGAATTTCGTAAAAGCTGGACAGACGTGTTTGTTCGTCACTCGATCCGAACCCCAAACGCAATCGCGTTGCTACATCTAAGAAATTAAATTGTTCGTGATAGCTAAGTCGTACTCGATCACTCGGCCAGTCCCAGTATCGACGTACGCAATAGATTTTTTGGTGCCGAAACCCGGGACCAAGTCCCGTTTGATTAGACAATTCTGCCACGCGCAAACAGTGCTATTGTTCTTTTGTGATATCGCCTATTGAACGGCCACGCTATCGATAAAATCGAACCATCGTGTATTGTAACACCTACCGATCCACCAACGATGCCAATTTGTGGACGGACGCAGTATCAAGTTGGACATCGAACGAGGAGAATACTTCCACATTGCAGGTTATTTGATTCGTTGCTGCAACAGTCAGATGTCGGACGTTGGAGATAAATTCATTGCGGAGATTACAAACCAAGGCCGTTTCCGGTCAATACCCGTACCTACAGTCGGTGTTCATCGTTTTCACCATTCTACGAAACAATCTTCTTCTACGCAAACCATATACCAGAGTGCTCACCGGCGTGTACACCTCTGTGAAAGTATCTGCATCCACCTCAGAGTATTTAATAGCTAATGCTCTAGCACTTTGGTGCGATTCAGTGGAAGAGGTAAAAGGAAATAAACAAACGCACTCATGATGCGTGCACACTTCATGCAACAGTGGTGTATATATGTGAAAGAGAAGAGCTCTCGTTGAAGTTGTCAGTGCGTGGGGAGAAATTTTGCTTGCTCTTCGTCACACAGAGGAGATGGACATCTCTGCAATGTGGTACGGTGGAAGAGGAAGATACAAAACGAACGATTCGTGCTTTGTTCTATTTCGTACACGCTTTAAAGAAAACGAAACGGATGCGGATGTCTGGTGCTAGTGTGTGATATTGGTAAAAGACGGTGCTGCGGTTGATAAAAATTCTAGCTAACAAATCGACTGAAAAGTTCGTATAGTTTCTATGAGAGGGCGCCACTAGAATTAAATCCATACCATTTTCAGTTAGTATCAACCTTCAAAAGATACGTGTATAAATTTGACAGCTGTCTGATTATTAGTTTGTGAGTTATTGAATTTTGAGTGAAGCTATTTTTGTTATTGTGAAAAAATGGAAAAAAAAGGAATTTCGTGTGTTGATGAAACACTACTTTTTGATGAAAAACAAGTGCCGCCGATACCAAAAAATGGCTTGATGAGTGTTATCCAGACTCTGCACCGGGCGAAGCAACAATTCGTAAGTGGTTTGCAAAATTTCGTACTGGTCATATGAGCACCGAAGACGATGAACGCAGTGGACGTCCAAAAGAGGCTGTTACCGATGAAAACGTGATAAAATCCACAAAACGATTTTCAATGACCGTAAAGTGAAGTTGATCGAGATGGCTGACACCCTAAAGATATCAAAGGAACGTGTTGGACATATTATTCACGAATATTTGGATATGAGAAAGCTTTGTGCAAAATGGGTGCCGCGTGAGCTCACAATCGATCAAAAACAACAACGAATTGATGATTCTGAGCAGTGTTTGGAGCTGTTATATCAAAATAAAACCGATTTTTTTCGTCGATATATAACAATGGACGAAACATGGCTCCATCACTTCACTCCGGAGTCCAATCGACAGTCAGCTGAGTGGACTGCACCCGATTAACCGAACCCAAAGCGTGGAAAGACTCAACAATCGGCCGGTAAGGTTATGGCGTCTGTATTGTGGAATTCGCATGGTATAATTTTCATCGACTACCTTGAAAAGGGAAAAACCATCAACAGTGACTATTATATAGCGTTATTAGAGCGTTTGAAGGACGAAATTTCAATAAAACGGCCTCATTTGAAGAAGAAAAAAGTTTTGTTTCATCAAGACAATGCACCGTGTCACAAGTCGATGAAAACCATGCGGAAATTGAACGAATTGGGCTTCGAATTGCTCCCTCATCCACCGTATTCTCCAGATTTGGCCCCCAGTGACTTTTTCCTGTTCTCAGACCTCAAGAGAATGCTCGCTGGTAAAAAATTTAGAAGCAATGAAGAGGTAATCGCTGAAACTGAGGCCTATTTTGAGGCAAAGGACAAATCGTACTACAAAAATGGTATCGAAAAGTTGGAAGATCGCTATAATCGCTGTATCGCCTCTGATGGCAATTATGTTGAATAATGAAAACGAATTTTGGCCAAAAAATGTGTGTTTTTATTAAACGATACGAACTTTTCAGCCGAACTGTTATTTAATGATAATAATTTTATGAGAATAAAAGAATGTAAAGCCGGGGTAAAATAATTGATATAAAAATATTAAAAGAAGTTTATTTTTAAAAATATAAGCAATTTTCACAGCCGGTGGTGCAGTAATACCATGCCAGTGGTGTAGTGATGTCATAAATAATAATGATAATAATAATAATAGTTATAATAATAGTAGTAATAATAATAATAATAATAATAATAATAATAATAATATTATTATTATTAATGATAATAATCCTACTACATGTTTTATACTGCTTATTCATACTGTTAAGCTTGACTTACATATGCAGAAGTAACATAAATGCAGGTTCGCTTCGTTTGTTAGATTTCGTTACATTGGTTTATTCTAAATAGAGCATGAGGTAGTAAGCATAGGTTTAACTAATTTCGAAACTGTTCCAATGGGGAGGTCATATTTGTTGCTGGCAAACGAACCAACATCGATTATTCCGTTCATCTGAATCCGGTTTCGCAAGAATTGGAGATGGTGATTAAAAACTGCAAAAACGATCTCACTCACTTTTATTTAAAACGGCCAAATCGATTTTCACAAAGGAAAAGTCTTGCAGTTTCATACGGAATTCCTAAATTCGTTGTGAATACTACTTTCGGTACCAGAACTACAAGTTAAAAAGGATTTGTAGAGTTTGTTAGAATAAGTCTGAACTCCAACGAACAGTTGGTTTTGCGAATTCCTCTGTAATATTTATGATGTTATGAGTAATATAAAATAAAACCGGGGTAAAATAAACGATATACAAAAAACCTGATCTAATCCACCTAGTGGTGTAATGATGCTTTTCTCATATTACTGTGGAAGTCGCAAAAACTACTGTTCATTAAATAGAAATAGGAAAGGTTGGTCGGACTCAATCTCACAAACTCTACAAACACTGTTTAGCCTGTAGTTCCGGAACTGGAAGTGGTATCCACAACAAATTAAGGAATTCCGTAAGAAGCTGTAAGAATTTTCTTATGAACCTCTAAGTTTACGAAAATCGATGGCCGGGATTGGTTTGTCTAGTTGCCTACTGATAATGGATATCGATTTGTGTAGTTTTAAGACCAGTTTAGAATTTTTTATACGAATTTTGTTTCACCGTTTTATGTGACGGTGTGCAATATTTAACACACTTTACCCTATAACTCCGGAACCAGGATTCGGATCGAGATGAGATTCAGGATTTCTATATGGGACCGTGAGACCTTTCGTTTGAATATAAGTTTGTGGAGATCGGTCAAACCATCGCTGAGAAAAGTGAGTGAGATCCATTTTTGAATATATGACCTCTATTTCTGGTGCTTCCGGAACCGAAGACCGGGAACCAGGATAGCCGGAATCATTTTGTTTAGTTGCCTACTGATAATGATTATAGATTTGTGTAGTTTTGAGACCAGTTTAGATTTTTTTTTTACTGTTTTAGTTTCGTCGGTTTAAGTGATGGTGTGCAATATTAAACACACTTTACACACTAACTCCGGAACCGGAAGTCGGATCCGAGTGAAATACAAGGATTTCGTATGCGACCGTGAGACCTTTCATTTGAATTCAAGTTTTTTGAAAATCGGTCGGTCGGCGTAGGTCTTCCTTAAGAAAACGAAGTGGGTTCACTATTATATGCACTTCCGGTACCGGAATCCAAAAACCGGTATAAACAAAGTCGGTTCGTACGGCCATTATTATATCATTGAAACCACCAACTAACATGACATACAAACTCTACTAGTACGCACTCTTAATTACGATTTAAATGTTTGTTGCATTCGAAAATATGCAGTAATTTTTGGTAGAATCATAAGACCTTTCAATTGACCCTAAGATTGGGAATAACGGTTCAGATTCCAGTTTATAACATTTTTTACGGTTTTTGGTTCGCCAGTTTAAGTGACAGTGTACATTATTGAACACACTTCACCCTATAATTCCGGAACCTGAAGTTTGATCCGGATGAAATTCTGGAATTCCGTATGGAACCAGAATACCTTAGAGTTGAATCTAAGTTTGTGGAAATCGGCCAAACCATCGCTGAGAAAAGTGAGTGAGATCTATTTTGGTATATATGACCACTATTTCCGGTACTGCCGGAACCGGATACCGAAAACCAGGATAGTCGGAATCGGATTGTTTAGTTGCCTACTGATAATGACTATCGATTTGTGTAGTTTTGAGACAATACAATATTGAACACACTTTACACTATAATACCGGAACCAGAAGTCGGATCTGGGTGAAATTCAGGAATTCTGTATGGGACCGGAAGACCGTTCATTTGAATCTAAGTTTGTGGAAATCGATCAAACCATCGCTGAGAAAAGTGAGTGAGATCTATTTTGGTATATATGACCACTATTTCCGGTACTTCCGGAACCGGATACCGTGAACCAGGATAGTCTTGAGCACACTTTACCCTATAACTCCGCAACCGGAAGTCGGATCGGGATGAAATTCAGCAATTCCGTATGGGACCACGACACCTTTTATTTGAATCATAGTTTGTCAAAATAGGTTCAGCCATCTCCGAAAAACCTAGTGAGATAATTTGACACATACACACACATATATATTTACACACACATACATACACACACAGTCATTGTGCAGCTCTATGAACTGAGTCGAATGGTATATGACACTTTTCACTAGTCGGTTTTTAAAGTGATTGCATAACCTTTCCATTTGCGAAAAGCAAAAAACATTACTATTATTATTATTATTATTATTATTATTATTATTATTATTATTATTATTATTATTATTATTATTATTATTATCATTATTATTATTATTATTATTATTATTATTATTATTATTATTATATAATCAATATTATAATTGTATATTTTTTCAAATTGATTGAATTTCAATTCATTGACGTTCTTCTATTCTTTCGGTCACAATTATCATAAAATAAATAAAATTTTTATCAATCGCAGCACCGTCTTTTACCAATATCACACACTAGTAGCAGGCATCCGCAACCGTTTCGTTTGCTTTATAGCGTGTACGAAATAGAAAAAAAACACGCATCGTTCGTTTTGTGTCTTCTTCTTCCACCGTACCGATGTTGTACATATTGTTGTTCTATATGACGATTTGAAAACTATACACTCATCGCCATGTAACTGCGGAACCGGAATTCAGAGCTGGATGAAATTTTGCAGTAAGTGTAATGATAATATGAGCTTTAATTAAAATCAAGATTTGTGAGAATCGGTTCAATCATCGCAGAAAAATCGAAGCCACTTTCGATGCTTCAAACTAACAATCTCTGCAAACTCGAAGAATTTATCAGACAGTTTTATGTTATTTGTACCTGTTTTTATCATAATTCTTGAAAAAATACTAATGAAATTCATAATTTTCCACTTATCACGTTTTAGTTTCGAAAACGGAAGTCGTATCCGGATGAAATGTTCTAATGTTCTAGAATTTTTTTGGAGACTATAAGAGCTTTCATTTCAATCTCAATTTGTGAAAATCGGTTGAGTCGTTTCAGAGAAAATTGAGTTTACACCTTTTCTCTAATTTTCGAATATTTCTATGCAAGTAGCAAATAGTGCCTAAATAATAAAATGTCAAAGTTGAAGCATACGATATGCGGCTTAAAATATGTTATACCAAACCATTAATACATCAAAGGAAGTACGGCATTTGATTTTTTTCGTATAACCGTCAGAGCGCGAGCATAACGTCATTTCAATAATTACTGGGCAAGAATAATAAATTATTTAATCAGTGTATTGAATGAAACCGTTTGAGCACCTAACCGATTCCCAACTGACCAAAAATAAAGAATGTCAGAATTAGAATTGCTACCGAAAAAAAACTAATGACAGAGAAACTTAAGAGAAAAATAAATGCCATACATTTAAATGGTTGATAATGAAATGGTTTGAGGGAATAAGAAAACATTCCCATATATGAATATAATAGCTAAACAAGTAATTCCAGTCGATCGAATATACTTTGAGCTATTTCATGCACAATAATAAATTACAAAAACAGTTCGGTATTTTGTGCTGATCGGAATTGCGCCCACAGCAGGCATGATAGCATGATATACCTATAAGAAAGTTATTTGGCTTTTTAACATTTGTTGTGAAAAGGCAAATGATTCCCTGTTTCACGATTGCTTCTAGGATATTTCGATTCGTACGGAATTATGTGAGGTTCCGTTTATAATGATAACAGATCATTTGTAATATATAATATTTGCGACAATTTTAACATGACTGTATTTAATATGGGTAGCATGACACGGATCCTCCTGCACGTCCAAGTGCATTAGATTTATCTCTTTGATCGACTTCCATTCGACTAGACAGCTCCTGGAAAATATTGATTTACACGGTAGTGATCATTTAGCAATCATCATCTCAATTAGCAGTAGCAATTGCATTGCTGCTTCAGTTAATATTCCATATGATTTGACAAAAAATACTGACTGGATTAAATACCACAGTAGTATCTCTAGTACATCCTCGTTTGTTCTATTCTGGAGGCCGCAGAACAATTCCAAACTAAACATTTTTCTGGACCAACGACTAACAGGGCCCCCTAACCCCTGGTGGGACAAAAAGTGCTCAGAGGCTTAAGCCGCAAAAAAAAAATTCTTACAAGAAGGTTCTAAAACGGGGAGAATAACCTTTTCATAATTTTGAAAAATTCGATGTTTTGGAAACAAGTACAAAAGCATACTTCGGGCCAAAAAATGTAGCTATCTTAGACATTTTGTCGAACGTTTGTCAAAAAAACTTCAATGAACTCTTTGTAACACGGCCAGACGAATTAGGAATCGTAACGTGAGAAATGAAAGTGAGGAATACTCGAACCATGGATATTTAACTTTGTTAGATAAGTTTGTCCAGATTCTGTTCCTACGCAGATTCTGTTCGGGGATCTCCTCCAAATCATGGTTTCCTAAATAGTCAATTTTCAATGATACAATTTTCTATAGCACTCTTGTCTTGTAACAATAACGCTCCTGGGCAGGACCGAATTTGATTAAACTTGGTGAAAAATCTGCCTAACTTCGCAAAAAGACGATGGTTTTAATTGTTCAAAAAGTTTATTGAGCAAAACATTATTCCACTTGACTGTAGCAAAAGAAAGTTATCGCTATTCAAAATCCGGGGAAACCAGCTTCCAATCAAAACTCATCATTGTCATTTTATACTGCATCAGAAAATTGTTCGAAAAAATTATTCTTCGACGTCTCGACGCTTGAGTCGCGACGAACGGCTTGTTGCCTGATACTCAGTTTGGCTTCCGTAAAAATAAAGGGACGAATGATTGCCTTGTATTACTTTCGTATGAAATCCAAATTGTCTTCGCTCAAAAACAAAATTATGGCATCTGTATTATTAGACATTAAAGAAGCATTTGATTCAGTTTCTATTGATGTTCTTTCAGACAAGCTACATCAACATGGATTTCCAGCGGTTTGAAATAATTATTTGCACACCCTTTTGTCAGACAAGCACATGTATTTTTCACATGGCGAATTGGCAATATTCAGAATTAGGTACATGGGTCTCCCGCAAGGCTCATGCCTCAGTCCGCTCCTCTGTCATTTTTACGTGAATGACATTGACAGCTGTTTAGTCCCCCTGTACAGTAAGACAATTGGCAGATGATGGCGTAGTTTCATTTACTGGACCTTAGATAACTTGTCCGTTTGGGCTGTTCATCTAGGTATCGAATTCTCCGCGGAAAAAACAGAGCTGGTCGTCTTTTCAAGAAAGCATGAACCCGCGCAGCTTCAGCTCCATATGATGCGAAGGATCATCGCGCAGGTTTTGACTTTCATACACCTTATAGTGTGGTTTTACTCAAAAAACACGTGGGGAGGACATATAGGATATATCTGATAACAAAATGCCAACAAAAAGTAAATTTTCTTCGAACAATAAAAGGATCTTGGTGAGGTGCTCATCCGAAAGATCTAATAAAACTGTTTCAGACAACGATACCTTCCTTTATGTAATATGGATGCGTTTACTTTCATTCCGCTGCAAAATGTACCGTTGTTTGAGAATTGCCTTAGGCTACATGCATTCGTCACATACAACGAGTCTTGAAGTTCTGGCGGGAGTTCAACCATTAAAAGATCGCTTTTGGGAGCATTCATCATGCCTGCTGATGAGATGTGAGGTACTTAATCTTCTGGTTATTACTAACTTCGAAAGACTAGTTGAACTCAAATATCAAAACCCTATTTTAATACACCTAGTGATGTAATGATGCCTTTCTCATACATAATATTGTGGTATTCTATTCAAAAAAATTCTCTTCGATTTATGAAGGAACCAAGGGATTGTTTGTGCATCAACAAGTATAACCTACAGAATTAAACAGTGCTTTGCTCGCATAGGTCATCCTTGAGAAAACGAAGTGGGTTCACTATTATATGCACTTGCGGCACCGGAACCCCGAGAACCGGTAAAATCGAAGTCGAATCGGTCACGGTCACCAACTAACATGACGTACAAACTCTACTAGTTATTAAAAATAAGAAGATTTTATTCAATTGTACTCTAAACGACGATTTAAACTTTTGTTGTGTGTAAAAATATGCAGTAATTTTTGGTAAGACAATGAGACCTTTCATTTGATTCTAAGATTGGAAATAACGGCTTTGAGTTCTGTTTAGAGATTTTTTTACCGTTTTTGCTTCGCCAGTTTAATTGACGGTGTACAATATTTAACAAACTTTACCCTATAGCTCCAGAAGTCGGAAGTCGGATCCTGATGAAATTCAGGAATTCCGTATGAGACCGTGAGATCTTTCATTTGAATCTAAGTTTGTGGAAATCGGTCAAACCATCGCTGAGAAAAGTGAGTGAGATCATTTTGTAACATATGATCGCTACTTCCGGAATCGGAGACCGGAAAGCAGGATAGACGGAATCGGTTTGTTCAATTGCCTACTGATAATTGCTATCAATTTGTGTAGTTTTAAGACTATTTTAGAAATCTTTTACGTTTTTTGTCTTTCTCATATGATAAGGTTATTCAATTAACCAAATCAACTTTTTAACCAAAGCCCGGAGGGCCGAATGTCATATACCATGCGACTCAGCTCGACGAAAAAATGTGCACTCGATTTTCTCGAAGATGGCTGGGCCGATTTTCACAATCTTAGAGTCAAATGGAAGGTCTCTTGGTCCCATAGGGTGCTATCGGCTTTTACCCGGATCAGTTTTCCGGTTCGGGAATAGCTGGACAAAATGTGCAAAGAAATAAATAAAAAGTGCACTCGACTTTCTCAGAGAGAACTCAACCAATTTTCTTCAACTATGATTCAAATTGAAGGCCTTGTAGTCTGTCCGGGATGGCGGTTCGTTGCATAGGGCACCGGAAATAAGGGTCATATATTCAAATATGGATCTCACTCACTTTTCTTAGCGACGATTTGACCGATTTCCACCAACTTAGATTCAAATGAAAGATATCACGGTGCCATACGGAATTCCTGAATTTCATCGGGATTTGACTTCTGGTTTCAGAGTTATAAGGTAAAGTGTATTAAATATTTTACACCGTCTCTTGAACCGGCGAAACTAAACATGTAGGAAACTGGTCTCAAAACTACACAAAACGATAGCCATTATCTGCAAACAGCCAAAAAACAGATTCTGGATATCCTGGATCTCGATTTTCGATTAACGACGGGAGAAAATAGTCATATGCTCACAAGTGAATCTCACTCACCGGTGAACAACCAAAATGGTTATAGTCGGGGTTGAATAAATTATATAAAAAGAAAAAAAGATCTCAAAGAGTGTCAGAACCGATATTTATAATCTTGAGCTCAAATGAAAGGTTAGGTCTTATGGTCCTACCAAAAATGATTGCATATTTTCGGATCCAAAAAAAATTAAACCGTCTTTTAGAGTACGATGGCTAAATCGTATAAAAAAATCAAAATTTGAATAAAAACTAGTCGAGTTTGAACGTCATGTTAGTTGGTGGACGTACGAGCCGGCTTAGATTATACCGGTTCCCGGGTTCCGGTTCTGGAATTACATATCACATCCGTTTTCTTAAAGATGACCTACGCGAACAAAGCACCGTTACATTCTGTAGGTTATATTAACAATTTATTGACAGGTAGATCGACCTTGCATCATCTTCTTTTAATGACAGTTACGCTCTTGTAACAGGTAGACAACTACAACTTAATTCTTCTAATGTAAACAAACAAAAAACAGGAATGCCTTCTAGTTCGATTTCTAACGAAACAATTTATTAATAGGTAGAGCGGCCCCGTCATCTTCTTCTAAAGACAGTTACACTAGTGTAACAAGTAGACATCTACCTACAAATATTCCTTCAATGCCATTCGCTTTTTAAACAAAGTCGATTTAGATCAACTTTTTCAAATGATCATTCGAATGAATTCGACTTCATCACTTTTTGAAGCATTTCAAGTGTGATGGCAATTTGCAAATAGTATTACAATGAATTTAAAATTCAATAGTGATGTTAAATAAATATTTGAATATTTTAAATAGGAGTACTCGATCTTCAAAATCGAGTGAAGATGAATTCTATAATTTTCTCAAAGATCACAAAATTCATATTGCTAATGTGACAGAAACTTTTCTCAAGCCAAATGTCAAATTGAGAAGCAATCCACATTATGTTATTCATCGATTTGACAGATTTATTGGAATGGGTGGTGGAGTTTCCATTTTTGTAAAACGGCAAGTTAAACATCGAATTTTAGCTTCTTTCAATACTAAAGTTATATGAAGTTTGGGAATCGAAGTTGAAACAATTCATGGAATTCATTTCATCGCTGGACCATATTTGCCATTTAAATGCACCAATTGCGAACAATTAAATTTCTTTGAAGGCGATTTGCAAAAACTCACAAGATATCGACCGAAATTTTACATAATAGAGGACTTAAATGAAAAGTGTGTCCAATGGAATTGTAGGCAAAATAATGGTAAAATACTTCATAATCAACTCTCAGCTGGTTACTTCACAGTTCTTCATCCCAGTAATCCGACTTGCTTCTCTTCCGTGAAAAATTTCTGTACAATTGATCTGGTTCTAACATATCAAAGTAACATTTGTAGTGAACACATGCTGACTTTGACTCATATCATCTTCCTGTAACATTCAGACTTTTCAAAGAAACTATAATTAATCCAATTAGTTCTATATTCAACTATCATAGAGCTGATGAAAATCGTGTAACAAAATTTACAAATTAACTGAAACTTTCATTTCACTGACAATCTTAAAAATTTCGGTAAATATACCTAAACTCTAAAATTAATTATATTTTCGTATTGGAGAAAAGATCTAAACAATTTTTATGCACAACTCAAACGCAATTGATAACTACTAAAATTCTGATTTTGTTTTAAGTTAATCGTAGAACCTCAAAAAGTAGGTAGGAGATCGGAAATTTTTAAATTTTCAAAATTTCCGAGTTATATTGCATTACATAGTGGTTCGGATCCACAATTTAGGGGGACAAAACATTTGTGGCTTAACCTTATACTTCAGAGCTATGATGTCTTCAAAACAAATGATCAGTGAAATATAAGCCATATTTCGATGTCCGTGGTATTAGGGTGGCTCTTACTATTAAGGTGATCTTATTTTTCGAATGTGTTGAGATAGAGGACTAAACATGTAGAAACAGGAATGCCTTCCAGTTCGATTTCTAACGAAACAATTTATTAATAGGTAGATCGGCCCCGTCATCTTCTTCTAAAGACAGTTACACTAGTGTAACAAGTAGACATCTACCTACAAATATTCCTTCAATGCCATTCGCTTTTAAAACAAAGTCGATTTAGATCAACTTTTTCAAATGATCATCCGAATGAATTCAACTTCATCACATTTTGAAGCATTTCAAGTGTGATGGCAATTTGCAAATAGTATTATAATGAATTTAAAATTAAATAGTGATGTTAAATAAATATTTGAATATTTTAAATTGAAGTACTCGATCTTTAAAATCGAGTGAAGAGGAATTCTATAATTTTCTCAAAGTTCACAAAATTCATATTGCTAATGTGACAGAAACTTTTCTAAAACCAAATGTCAAATTGAGAAGCAATCCACATTATGTTATTCATCGATTTGACAGGTTTATTGGAATGGGTGGTTGAGTTTCCATTTTTGTAAAACGGCAAATTAAACATCGAATTTTAGCTCCTTTCAAAATCGAAGTTGAAACAATTCATGGAATTCATTTCATCGCTGGAACATATTTGCCAGTTAAATGCACCAATTGCGAAAAATTAAATTTCTTTAACTGGAAGTTGACCATCAATGTCAACTTCCCTCTCTGAGCAGCCTAGATAGCCGCGTAGTGTCGGTAGCGGTTTCCCAACTGCTAAGAATAACGCTACGGTCCACCTGTACCGGTGGTACACCAAACAGGTAAGCCGTGTGGCATCCGGCGGAATTATTTTTTTTACCAAGAATTGATCCACTGGTTTCCTGTTCCATGTCGTAAAAGGCCACAAAAATAGGAACTCCTAAGTCAAGGTGTATTTCCGTGCCGATGGCTGAATGGCTGCCGGAGGTTGAACAATGCAGTCGTGAATATCTTGGGGTGTTCCCTTACTGTGTTAAGCGAAACAGTGGACGACTTCTTTCTTCGCAACTCATGGGATTTAAATGATTAAAACATTTAAAAAAATCCTTACATGGTTCGCTATAGGCGATTATAAGCCAATATATTTGGTTTCTTGTAGTTGTTGTACGGTTAGTGGTGGAGGTGAAATGTTCGTTACTCTAATTGATAATGGTTAGAGTGGCACAAATCAATCTTCATAAACGTAATAAACGTACAGCAACTGTGAATCTATCCAGACTTCTGCAAGAAGGTAAAGCTTCCATAGCTTTGGTTCAAGAACCATATTTCCAAAAGGGAAACTTCTACGTTGGAAAATTGTTAAACCCAGTCTTTGTTGCCTTCAACAAGACCGGTATGACTAATCCACGTGAAATGCCTCGAGCATGCATACTTGCAAATAGTGCTCTCGATGTTTCTCTCATATCGGAGCTCACAACTCGGGATATTTGTGCTGTCACAGTTGGTATGACTATTGATGGCATAGACAGAAAATATGTCTATCGTTCGGCATATTTGCCGCATAGCCAACCTTCGCCAAGCGATGACTTCAAAAAGGTTGTATCATACTGCTGCAAGAGTGATTTACCGCTTGTAATCGGCAGTGACATAAATGCTCACCATATCAGCACAGATATAAATTCGAGAGGCTCTGATATGATGGAATTTGTGAGCAGTACAAACCTGCACATAGTCAATGCAGGAAACCGTCCAACTTTTGCGAGATCTGGAAGAGAGGAGGTTTTGGACGTAACTCTCTGCTCTGATAGAATTGCGCATGAGTTGGTGAATTGGTTCGTCTCCGATGAGCTCGAACCTTCGTTGTCTGATCATAAGTACATCTTCTTTGATCATTCAAACGTTAAATTTGATATTATCACATATCGTAATCCCAAATCTACAAACTGAGACCTCTATGAAGGGGGCTTGGCGACTAGATTTTACTGGTACCAACCAACAATTGAAACCCCAATTTATTTGGAAAATGTTGTCGACGAGACAAATTCACTCATAGTTGCAGCATATGAAGAGGCTTGTCCACTTCGGATTGTGCGAGCTACTAGAGGAACTCCTTGGTGGAATGCTGAACTTGCTCGACTAAGGAAACTATGCAGAAGAGCTTGGAACCACCGAGGCAGAGATGGGTCGGAGGCATTCGTGTCGTCTCGAAGGGCTTACAAAAATGCTCTTCGATCGTCTGAGCGAAGTGGTTGGAAAAGCCTCTACACAAATGTCTCTAGTCTCAATGAGGCTAGCAGATTAAATAAGTTACTTTCGAAATCTAAGGACTTTAATGTCAGTTTCTTAAGAACTTCAGATGGTGAACACTTGTCTGAAGAAGGTGATGTACTTCATTATCTTTTTAACACACACTTTCCAGGATGTATGGATCCATCACCGACAGCTCTTCCCGAGACTTTTTCAGGTAGTTACGATTCTTGGGCCCTCGCTCGAAGCGTTGTAACGATTGAATAGGTCAAATGGGCAGTTGAGAGTTTTGTTCCGTACAAGTCTCCTGGAAAGGATGGAGTTTTCCCAGTGTTACTGCAGAAAGGGTATGAACATTTCAAACATGTTTTGAAGAAAATACTTACTTTTAGTCTTGCGACAGGATATATTCCAAGAGCCTGGCAGGAAATAATTGTCAAATTTATTCCCAAAGGCGGTCGCGACACTTATGAGGAAGCGAAGAGTTTCAGGCCTATCAGTCTTAGCTCATTTTTTCTTAAAACAGTGGAACGCATAGTCGATCACTATATCAGGAATGTTAGTTTGGGCGTGCATCCGCTACATGGAATGCAACATGCTTACCAGCGTGGAAAGTCTACTACAACCCTGTTACATGATGTTGTGTACAACATTGAAAAAGCTTTCTCACTAAAGCAATCTTGCTTGGGAGTTTTCCTAGATATTGAAGGTGCCTTTGATAACGTGTCTTTCAATTTAATTCTGGAAGCAGCCCGTGGTCATGGCATACCTTCAAGTATCACAAATTGGATCACGCAATGCTTAGAAATCGACTTCTTTGTTCATCGCTTCGGCAAGCAGAGATTAAAAAGCTGAGTGTCTGTGGGTGTCCTCAAGGTGGTGTACTATCCCCACTTTTATGGAACCTAGTCGCTGATGGTTTGTTAAGGAAACTTAATAACCTTGGATTTCCGACTTATGGTTTTGCCGACGATTATCATATATTGATGACCGGTATAAGCATTAACACTCTCTTTGATTTAATGCAACAAGCCCTGCGATTTGTTGAACAATGGTGTTTTCAGGTTGGATTATCTGTAAATCCGGGCAAAACATCAATGGTGCTTTTCACTCATCGTAGGATTATCACAGGAGCTCGTCCGTTACAGTTCTTCGGTTCAGAGATTACTGTGGTCGATCAAGTTAAATACGTCGGGGTTATTCTTGACTCAAAACTGAATTGGTCTGTTCACATTGATTTCAGGATTAAAAGAGCTTGCATGGCTTTCGGCCAATGCAGACGAGCTTTTGGAAAATCATGGGGACTCAAACCCAGATATATTCATTGGATCTACACAACTATTGTTAGACCAACTTTAGCATATGGATGTCTTGTATGGTGGCAGAAAGGAGAAGTCGCGACAGTTCATCAAAGCTAAATCATCTCCAAAGGATGGTCCCAATGGCGATGACAGGAGCATTCACGACAACTCCTACTGCTGCTCTAGAGGCGCTACTGTGCATTAAACCACTACATGTGTTCCTAGAACAAGAAGCATTATCTTGTGCATACCGTCTTAAAGTTACAGGGCTTTGGAACAGTAACCCATTAGATTATGCTACCAGCCACACTCGCTTGTGGTCTCAAATGGTTACGTGGGATGAGTATTTACTCGCTCCTAGTGACCTAACTCTCACATACAGTTTTCCTTTCAAAACATTCAATGTGAGCTACCTCTTCGTGAGGAATGGTTGTCTGGTTGTCTGGAACGACAACTTGATGAACACATAGTTTGTTATACGGACGGTTCTCTGTTGAACGGTTGTGCTGGTACTGGTGTCTACTGTCGTGAAATGAGGCTAGAACAGTCTCATTCACTTGGTAGATACTGTACTGTGTTCCAAGCAGAAATCTACGCGATTCTGTGTGGAGTACAATCGGCACTTCAGCAGAGGATCTGTGGTAAACGAATTTATTTTTGTTCCGACAGTCAGGCAGCCTTAGAAGCACTCAGTTTGAATGACTCACGGTCGAATCTAGTGATCGCATGTCGAACTCAAATTGAAAACCTCGGCGTTTCAAATGCTGTATACTGTACTGTATACTATACTTCTGCTCGTACATACTGCGAATCGTTCTGCATTCTTCCGGGAGTGCAGAATGGTGTCGCTTTTGTAAGATCTCTAAATCCTCTCGGGGGTTGAAGGTTTTATAAACAGCAGACTGTTCGGGGCCTCGTAGAGGTTCAGAATTTACTTCTGCTTCCACTAAATGTGATCCTCAGCAGATTGTTCAGCATCCCTTAGGGGTGCAGAATTTACTTCTGCTTTTATGTGTTTTTGTGTCGTCAATTTTCCCATCCTCCTAGTCCAACCCTTACCATTTCCTTTCAATCCTTCCCTCTTATATATCGGGAAAATGACGCTAAAAACAAATTGATGGCAAGGCACAAATCTCCAAATATCAAGGGGAACGTGCCATTGGAGTCAATTTGTTCTGATTCCTAATTAAAGGCGATTTGCAAAAACTCACAAGATATCGATCGAAATCTTACGTAATAGGGGACTTAAATGAAAAGCGTGTCCAATGGAATTGTAGGCAAAATAGTGGTAAAATACTTCATAATCAACTCTCAGCTGGTTACTTCACAGTTCTTCATCCCAGTAATCCGACTTGCTTCTCTTCCGTGAAAAATTTCTGTACAATTGATCTGGGTCTAACATATCAAAGTAACATTTGTAGTGAACACATGCTGACTTTGACTCATATCATCTTCCTGTAACATTCAGACTTTTCAAAGAAGCTATAATTAATCCAATTAGTTCTATAATCAACTATCATAGAGCTGATGAAAATCGTGTAACAAAATTTACAAAATAACTGAAACTTGGATTTCACTGACAATCTTAAAAATTTCGGTAAATATACCTAAACTCTAAACATAATTATATTTTTGTATTGGAGAAAAGATCTAAACAATTTTTATGCACAACTCAAACGCAATTGATAACTACTAAAATTCTGATTTTGTTTTAGGTTCATCGTAGAATCTCAAAAAGTAGGTAGGAGATCGGAAATTTTTAAATTTTCAAAATTTCCGAGTTATATTGCATTACACAGTGGTTCGGATCCACAATTTAGGGGGACAAAAACATTTGTGGCTTAACCTTATACTTTAGAGCTATGATGTCTTCAAAACAAATGATCAGTGAAATATAAGCCATATTTCGATGTCCATGGTATTAGGGTGGCTCTTATTATTAAGGTGATCTAAAACTTATTTTTCGAATGTGTTGAGATAGAGGACTGCATCCTTCAGCAAAATTGTAGACAAACTTATATCGAGCAGCTTTGCTGAAGACATCATAGTGGTATATGCAACAGTTTCAGTGTTACAGCTAGTTTTAAAGAGCAACTTAGGGTGTTCTTGAAAAATCAAATTTTTTGCTCTAGCATTTTTTCTTCTCACTTCTCGTAGTAGATATCTCTGAACATCTTTTAAAGTTTGTTAAAACCAATTTTTTATTGGCAGGCGCATTCAGGTAGCGTGTTTTGAACCGATGTTATGAGCAAACCTAGTTCAAAACAGGTTATTTTTAAACTGCTTTATCTACCATTGAGGCAAATGAAAAAAAATCCGTTTCTTGCATTTGACAGAAAATAATTTCGAGCATGTTTATAAAAGAGGCGGAAGAGATATATTTCAAAATTTTCAAATTGTGTTTAAACATTGTATTTTTTCACTTAAAAATACTCTATCATGTTAGGCATTTATTAGCTACATTTGAAAATAAGGTATTTTTGTCTTCTAGAGTGTTAATACTAATTCAGGTGCATATTCGGGAAGATGAAGTTCACGCACGTTGGTTGTTACTCTATTTGATAATGCTATTATAGAGATTATCTGACTTTAAAAGCACTCGTTTGAATACCTCCCAGATTCACTAGACTATTGAATTTCCCTATACGTGTCTATTGATTAATTTCGACTTTCTTGCGCTTCCTCACCGAACGTCGAGATCATGAGTAAATTTCAGATTTCGGTGAATTTAAAAAAAAACATTTTTTTATCACACTAGATCTTAACATTTCAGCCAATTTTAGGATATACCAAAATAGGATATAGACAAAAATACCAAATGTCAGAGACATAACTGGATGTCGTGAATACGAAAACAACTTACATGTTCCTTAATACTTCCGAATATCAATTAGTTGATACAGATTACTGTGAATTTCACACAGCGGAAAGCGCAAAAATCAAATCTAACAATTCTAGATTTGCACTAAACTGAGGATATTTCCCTTCGATTTGCGAGCAAGATATATTAATAGTTCTTCAGAAAACTTTTGGAGCCATTAGAACGGCTGATTTGGTGTAATGCTCTCCACCGTTGCTTTTTCATCCATGCAAATGACTGGCAGCTGTGACGTAATCGCTCTTGTCGGAAGCGAAACTAGCTTTACAAAGGGCACAAAATACATCTGCTCGCATTGGCGATAGAATCCAAACTGATTCAATTTTTGTTAGGAGCTTTCTTTTTACGTGATTTCGTTTGTAGCTTTTTCATTAATTGGCGGTCCTAACGGCTATAAAAATAGCCGCATACAGAATTTTAATGTCGATTATTTCATTTTGAATTTGCATAATTTATTGAAAGAAACTATCAATATGCTGTAGGGATTTGTTTCTAGCATTCAAAAGGACCAAATTGAGGAACTCACTACGATATTCACCATTTTTCGGAACATTTTTCTCGAACGATTTGTTGTACAGCAGCAGATATTTTGTTCTCTTCCTCAGAACGCGTTCTGATTGGCTGGTGTTGACATGGTAAATGATAGGTTTTTCAATAGTGTACTATTGAAATACTTCAATGCTTTTGCTATACACGTTTAAGTTGAAAAATTTCGATTTAGTAGTTAGATTATATAAATCCTTCCACAGATCACTGAGCTATGAGCTTTCAACATACGAGAAAGGCAAACGCGCCTTATGAATTATCTATCCTCTTTGATATTCGTTTATACCAAACATTTCAGAAAAGTTTAATTTTGAACTATTTGAGATAATGTCATACAACTGAAAATTTTATCATAAAATTGTGATCATATTTCCGATGGCATGTAGCAAAAATTATGTTGATTCGTTTGATACAACAAGAGATATTCACGATCAAAAACTTATCACTCTCTCAGAGGGTAAATTTTGAAAAGGCACCCCATAGTAAAGTAAGTCGTATTCACGACAAACAAATTGTGTGGTGATTTCTCAAAATGGAAAATTATCAAACTTTCACTATTATCTTCACGTTTCGTCTAAGACTCGTTAGTGCATAGCAGTTTATGTTAAGCTGTTATGCCTCCTGCAGTCCAACATAAACCATCGAGGTTAAAACGAAACGTGAACATAACGAAATTGGTTATATGCCCTAGCACAAACAAGGTTATTTGTAAATAACTTCCAATGGCGGGCGGCACCACTCACCCACCTACCGCTTTACGAAATTAAAGATGATTCCAAAATATTGGCACCCTCCTGTATAATTATAATGGTAGTAGTAATGATAAAAACTCAATCACAAAAAAAGTGTTTTTGCTTGAAAAGTATTACCCTATATAGTATGATTTTCATGTACAAAAGAAACAGGGTTTCATTCAGTATAAAGCATTCAAACGGAGAGGTTCTTTTTCGATACGAAAACAACTGTTAACTGCAGGTAGATTGCTTGGTTAGTGCTAATCGCAAAGGCTGTTGCAAAGCCAATATTCGAGGCGATTCCAGTGTCATAAGTACTTGGAATAGTGGAATAGTTTCTTGCATTTGACAGAAAATAATTTCGAGCATGTTTATAAAAGAGGCGGAAGAGATATATTTCAAAATTTTCAAATTGTGTTTAAACATTGTATTTTTTCACTTAAAAATACTCTATCATGTTAGGCATTTATTAGCTACATATGAAAATAAGGTATTTTTGTCTTCTAGAGTGTTAATACTAATTCAGGTGCATATTCGGGAAGATGAAGTTCACGCACGTTGGTTGTTACTCTATTTGATAATGCTATTATAGAGATTATCTGACTTTAAAAGCACTCGTTTGAATACCTCCCAGATTCACTAGACTATTGAATTTCCCTATACGTGTCTATTGATTAATTTCGACTTTCTTGCGCTTCCTCACCGAACGTCGAGATCATGAGTAAATTTCAGATTTCGGTGAATTTAAAAAAAAAACATTTTTTTATCACACTAGATCTTAACATTTCAGCCAATTTTAGGATATACCAAAATAGGATATAGACAAAAATACCAAATGTCAGAGACATAACTGGATGTCGTGAATACGAAAACAACTTACATGTTCCTTAACACTTCCGAATATCAATTAGTTGATACAGATTACTGTGAATTTCACACAGCGGAAAGCGCAAAAATCAAATCTATTTGAGGTTAAAACGAAACGTGAACATAACGAAATTGGTAATATGCCCTAGCACAAACAAGGTTATTTGTAAATAACTTCCAATGGCGGCCGGCACCACTCACCCACCTACCGCTTTACGAAATTAAAGATGATTCCAAAATATTGGCACCCTCCTGTATAATTATAATGGTAGTAGTAATGATAAAAACTCAATCACAAAAAAAGTGTTTTTGCTTGAAAAGTATTACCCTATATAGTATGATTTTCATGTACAAAAGAAACAGGGTTTCATTCAGTATAAAGCATTCAAACGGAGAGGTTCTTTTTCGATACGAAAACAACTGTTAACTGCAGGTAGATTGCTTGGTTAGTGCTAATCGCAAAGGCTGTTGCAAAGCCAATATTCGAGGCGATTCCAGTGTCATAAGTACTTGGAATAGTGGAACTCACTTCACTGGCGTAATCGATCTGAGAACTTTTTTATTCTGTAGATTTCATTAGTTCATGCACTAGCTTTCATGTTTTTTAAAAATCAAACAAAATTGTTTGAAGAATACCATTTTTTCAGAATAAGAGAGATATGAGAAAGGCATCATTATACCATTAGGTGGATAAAAACAGATTTTACTTAATTTCGTGAGATTTTGTTGCTAAATTCCTGAATTGGTAAACAAGTATATGATAGATTTTCGAGTGGAATTCACTAATAGAAAATTCAAATAATTTTTCAATTCTGTACATTCCGAAAGTTTATGAAATTTAAATTTAAATATCTTACCGATAATAATTGTTGTCGTTTATGATAGCGAAAAATTGTGGATATATGAAACAGATGAAATCAACACGGATTGCAATATATTCACATTGATTTACAGAAACGTTAACTTAACTTAAAACTAGAATAGTATCATTAGAATATGTGATCTTAGCTTCTAGAATCCAGCGTTCAGCTGGCGATCGGCAGTGGTCGATGTATTCAATATTGCACGAGTCTTCCAGATGGCGTTGGTAAATATTAAGCGCTGGCCGCATCCTTCGGTCTGTGTGGGTCCGCGGGAAATACCCCCAGGCTACGAAAGCCCGGCGGGTGACCAGGCGGTGATGGTGATGTAACGGAAGAGAATGAAAAAGAAAGTAAATATTGTGGAAACGGAGTAAATATGGGATGTGGGAACAAAATGTCTGAAAACGAAAGAGATCTAATTAGTTGCCATCGAGATTATGAAGAGACAGGGGATGGGGAACGAAAAAGTTAGTGACAAAAAAAAATCTTGTTAGTTCCAATGAAGATGCTGGACAGGGACGGGGATCGAGAGCATCGAGCGGATGTTAGTGTCGAACCTGTAGGTGAAGAGTATACTTTCTGAGTGAGAAATAACACTTTACACTTGTATATCAATTTGTTTAAGGCACTAAACTAAGGTATATGAGAAGCATACATACACTATCCCGAGTCGCCAACACATCCCGAACCGGAACCTCAGGCGGTCTACTTCGGGCCCTAAGGGATTCCAGTAGCTTCGACCTGGCGTCACGATACTCTACGCACGACCACACGACATACTCGATGTCCTGATAACCGTCGCCACAGGTGCATAGACCGCTCTCCGCAAGCCCAACACGCCGGAGATGTGCGTTGAAAGTGTAGTGATTTGACATGAGCCGCGACATAACACGAATGAAATCGCGACTCACGTTCATCCCCCTGAACCAAGGTTTCGTCGATACCCTAGGGATAATGGAATGTAGTCATCGTCCCAGTTCGCCAATGCTCCATGAAGTTTGCCAACTTTCGAGAATTTTCTGACGAGAGATACTGAAAAATTCATTGAAGCAGATTGGTCTTTCATAAATATCACCATCTAATGCGCCCATCTTAGCCAATGAGTCTGCCTTTACGTTTCCCGGAATGGAACAATGCGAAGGGACCCAGACAAAAGATATTGAATAAGACCGTTCAGATAAAGTTCGCAAGTGTTCTCGTATTTCCCCCAGAAAATATGGGGGATACTTTCCTGGCTTTTTGCCCGGAGAGCTTCTATTGAGCTTAGACTATCCGTGACAATGAGGTAATGGTCTTTGGGCAAGGTTTCAATGATCTCGAGGGTGTACTGAATAGCAGCTAATTCTGCGCCGTAACCTGAAGCCGGATCACTGAGTTTGTACGAAGCGGTGATGTTCTGATTGAAGATGCCGAAGCCTGTGGACCTGTTGATGTTTGATCCGTCAGTGTAAAACACCTTTTCACAGTTGACTATTCTAAATTTATTATGAAAGATATTAGGGGCCACTTGAGGGCGTATGTGATCCGGAATTCTACGAATCTCTTCTCTCATAGATGTGTCGAAAAACACAATAGAATCAGACGTATCCAAGAAATGAGCACGGTTGGAAACAAACGAAGAAGGATTAATATTCTGAGCCATGTAATCAAAATACAAGGACATAAGACGGGTCTGAGAATTGAGCTCGACAAGCCTTTCGAAGTTTTTAATCATCATCGGATTTAAGATATCGCATCGGATAAGCAATCGATATGAGAGATCCCAGAATCGATTTTTCAACGGTAAGACACCCGCGAGCACTTCGAGACTCATCGTATGAGTCGACTGCAGGCAACCCAAGGCAATACGCAAACAACGATACTGAATTCTTTCCAGTTTAATGAAATGGGTGTTCGCGGCGGATCGGAAGCAGAAGCATCCATATTCCATTACGGGCAATATCGTTGTTTGGTACAGCCTGATCAGGTCTCCTGGGTGGGCACCCCACCAAGTTCCGGTTATTGTACGAAGAAAGTTGATTCTCTGCTGGCATTTCTGTTTCAGATACCTAAAATGACATCCCCAGGTGCCTTTAGAGTCGAACCAAACCCCGAGATATTTGAATTTTAAGACCTGAGCTATGGTATCACACCTTAGTTGAAGCTGTAGTTGTGCTGGTTCTCGCTTCCTTGAAAATACAACCAGCTCAGTTTTCTCCGTAGAGAACTCGATTTGAACCCATTTGAAGAGCCCTTATCGACAAGTTGTCGGGGGTATCTTGCAATGGTCCTTGGAGATCGACAGCTTTGGGTCCTAAAATAGACACAACGCTGTCGTCGGCAAGTTGTCTTAGCGTGCAAGATGTGTTGATACATTCATCAATGTTATTAACGTAAAAATTGTATGAAAGGGGGCATAAGCATGAGTTCTGAGGAAGACTCATGTAACTGAATCGTATTGTCGACAAATCACCATGCGCGAAATACATGTATTTGTCGGATAATAGATTATACAAAAAGTTATTCAGAATTGGTGAAAGACCATGCTGATGCAGCTTCTCAGATAGGATGTTTGAGGAAACTGAGTCAAAAGCCCCCTAAATGTCTAAAAAAACTGATGCCATTTGTTCTTTACGAGTAAATGCCATTGGAATTTCTGTTGAGAGCAACGCAAGACAATCGTTCGTTTCTTTGCCCCTGCGGAAACCAAATTGTGTATCTGAAAGTAAGCCATTTGTCTCAACCCAATTTTCTAGACGAAACAGATTCATTTTTTCGAACAATTTCCGGATACAGGAAAGCATAGCACTCGGCCGATACGAATTGTGATCGAAGGCTGGTTTCCCTGGTTTTTGAATGGTGATAACTCTTCCTTGTCTCCAGTTATGTGGGACAATATTATCCTCAAAAAGCCAATTGAATAAATTCAATAAACGCCTTTTGGCAGAGTCAGGCAAATTTTTCAACAAGTTGAATTTGATTTTGTCTAACCCCGGAGCTTTATTGTTACACGATAAAAGCGCAAGTGAGAACTCTACCATCGAAAAAGGTGTTTCATTTCTGTTTGAAGAGGCGACGCGCATGATCGTCTGTTCCGGAACAGAGTCAGGACATACTGTTGTCGTGAATACGACTTACTTTACTATGGGGTGCCTTTTCAAAATTTACCCTCTGAGAGAATAATAAGTTTTTCATCGGGAATATCTCTTGTTGTATCTAACTAATCAACATAATTTTTGCTACATGCCATCGGAAATATGATCACAATTTAATGATAAAATTTTCAGTTGTGTGACATAATCTCAAATAGTTCAAAATTAAACTTTTCTGAAATGTTTGATATAAACGAGTATCAAAGAGGATAATTCATATGGCACGTTTGCCTTTCTCGTATTTTGAAAGCTCATAGCTCAGTGATCTGTGGAAGGATTTATATAATCTAACTACCAATAGAATCGAAATTTTTCAACTTAAACGTGTATAGCAAAAGCATTGAAGTATTTCAATAGTACACTATTGAAAAACCTATCTCATTTGACCCATGTTAACACCAGCCAATCAGAACGCGTTCTGAGGAAGAGAAGAAAATAGCTGCTGCTGTACAACAAATCGTTCAAGAAAAATGTTCCGAAAAATGGTGAATATCGTAGTGAGTTCCTCAATTTGGTCCTTCTGAATGCTAGAAACGAATCCCTACAGCATATTGATAGTTTCTTTCAATAAATTATGCTAATCCGAAATGAAATAATCGACATTAAAATTCTATATGCGGCTATTTTTCTAGCCGTTAGGACCGCCCATTAGTGAAAAAGCTACAAACGAAATCACATAAAAGGAAATCTCTTAGCAAAAATTGAATCAATCGTCATCTAACACTCGATGTGGATAGACGAATAACCTACTACGACTAATTTCGATTACGTTTTATTTTTTATTCGCAGTTGTCTACCTACCCAAGCTATGGGTAAAAACCGCCATAGATCCGAGAAGGGTCCAAAGGATGCTAAGCGTCTGAAGCCAAGTGATGTACAGGTAAACGACCGTTTGCTGAGTAAAAACCAATATGCTGATCTGCCAGTTGATGTCGAAGAGGAACTGCAGAAGAAGGAAAAATGCCGCCTTTCTACCTGAAGGGCTTCCCACCAACTCTACGCTCGGATTTCAACACACTGATCAGCAAAGGACTACAGGCAACAATCCGTTTATGTACTGAAGGCTACAAAATAACTGCTCCGGCTTTGAACCACTACAAAGGAGTGGAATGTTATCTGAAGCAGACAAAAGCGGAATACTTCACACATGATATTGCCGCCAACAAACCTATGAAGGTTGTACTTCGAGGACTACCCTATATGATGGAAGCCGAACTAAAGCAGGCACTGTCGGAGGCTGGACTAAAGCCTGTGATGGTGTTCAAAATGAAACGACATAATACGGACAAAAAGTTTAGAGATCAACTGTACCTGATTCATCTGGAGAAGGGCTCCATCACCATGAGTCAACTGAAAACGATTAAATCGTTATTTCACATAATCATCCAATGGCAAAAGTATAAACCGGTACATCGGGATGTCACACAGTGCACGAACTGTTTGAACTACGGCCATGGAGCGAGGAATTGCCACATGAAAAGTCGGCGCGGGAAATGTGCCGAACCACACAATACCAATGACATCGCTGTAAAATGTGTGAACTGTGATGGCGACCATCCATCTACAAGAAAATCGTGTCCCAAACGTGCTGAGTTCACAAAAATTCGACAACAGGCGTCCCGTAAACAATCAACGCGCAAGAATGTTCCACAGAAGGATGAAATTAATTTCCCACGGCTCCCAACAAAGAGGGATATTCCGAATTTGCCGCCACTTCCTCGCAGCAATACAAAGACTTCAGCCGCTGGATCTCAAAAAGAATCTTCCTCAAGAATCCCTCCTGGATGGGACAATAATCAACCACAAGCAAAGGATGACTCTAGTGATTAATTCTCTGCTGAACAACTGATCGTCATTTTTGAAACAATGACAACAAAACTACGAAACTGCAGAACGCGGTTAGATCAAATCAACGCCTTAGGCAAATTCATCATCGAATATGCAATATAATGAGTTGGTTATAATAAATCGGAATGCTTGCTCACTCAGGAGCAAAACTGCTGAATTGTCCGACTTTCTTCAAGAGAAGAATGCCGATATTGTTATTTCAACTGAAACTCATCTTAAACCTGAAATTTCTATTTTTATTTCCAATTACAGGATTCACAGGCTCGACAGGACAATTTCAAGAGGAGGGGGAGTTGCTATTGCCATTAAACGATCCATTCAGCATAGGCTTATGTCAGCCTTTAAATTACAACTAATAGAAGCCATCGGAATTGAGATTACAACGACGATGGGACCCATCATCATCATTTCAGCGTACTGCCCCAAACAAACCAATCTTCGAGATGGTACGTGTGCATCATTGAAGCGAGATCTGGCTATGCTCACTCGACGACAGAACAAATTCATCATTGCTGGGGACCTGAACGCACGGCATGAGCTGTGGGTAAATAGAAGACAGAGTCGAAACGGATTCGTACTTGCCGAAGATTACGAAGCTGGACAATACAACATCCTCGCTCCGGATCAACCAACGCGACTTTCCAGATCGGGAGTTCATTCCTTTTTGGATATATTCATCAGCAACATCGCCATAGACAGCTCTCCGGTTGTCTTCAACGAGCTCTTTTCCGACCACTTTCCAGTAATATTGACGTTGGGATCTTCACCAGAAACAGTGCCTATTCAACCTCGGAGGAACTGTTATCGCACCGATTGGGTCCAATTTCAACAAATCGCCGACCAACTTATTAATATCGATGTGCCACTTGATTCCCCGATGGAAATCGATGCGGCCCTATCTTCCTTCCAGCATTCAATCACAGTCGCTCGTGATAGGACGGTTCCAGTACAACATATACCGAGTTCCTCTCTGCAAATTGACAGTGTCACCAAGAAACTCATCCGACTTCGAAATGTCTCCCGGAGGCAGTATCAACGAACTGGCATCCTAGATAGGAAGACTTCTTATAACAACTTAACTAGGATAATCCAGGAAAGGATATCTGAGCTTCGCAACAGGAACTTCCAGCAAAAGCTTCGAGAAATTCTCCCACATCCAAACCCTATCTGATCCTTAACGAAGCTGCTTAAGAAAAAACCGAAGCCTATTCCTCCTCTGCTGCCACCCCAGAACGCAGCTGAAGGAATACCTTTAATCACCCCAGCAGAGAAGGCAAATGCGCTAGGCCAGCAGTTTGTGTGTTCTCACAATTTAGGACTTAGCATTGTTAGTCCCCATGAAAGAGCCGTTGCTGATAGCGTAGCTGAGGTTGACCAATCAGACAGCTTGGTTCCGGAGGAAAGTAGAGTCACTGCGAATGAGCTGATTGCTATTGTGAAAAAATCCAAAACTATGAAGGCCCCCGGTTTCGACAACACATTCAACATTGAGCTGAAACATTTGAGTATTCGCTCATTTGTCTTCTTAGCTAAAATTTTTAACAGGTGCTGGGAGCTTGGTTACTTCCCTTCAAAGTGGAAGTTAGCTAAAGTTATCCCAGTTTTGAAACCGGGGAAAGATCCTTCCCTTTCCAAGAGCTATCGGCCCATCAGCTTACTCTCTGCCCTATCCAAGCTGTTTGAAATACAAAGGCGAATTCTTGCTTTCGCAGATGAACAGGATATATTTCTGGAAGAACAGTTTGGGTTCCGGAAAGGAAGATCCACCATCCACCAACTCACAAGGGTTAACAACGTCATCCAGCAAAACAAATCAGTGTCCAAAACGACTGACATGGCAATATTGGATATTGAAAAGGCATTCGATAATGTGTGGCACGATGGACTGGTGTTCAAACTGCATCGGTATAATTTTCCCATGTATCTTATTAAAATTATCAAAAATTATCTTGCAGATAGAGCATTCCAGGTTTCTCTGAATAATACACTTTCAGAAAGATTTAGTATTCCTGCTGGTGTACCCCAAGGAAGTATTCTAGGTCCCATCCTATACAACATTTTTACATCAGACATCCCACCTCTTCCGGGTGGTGGTATTCTGTCACAATTTGCTGATGATACTGCCATTCTTTACAAAGGTCGTGTCATTAATGCTCTGAAGAATAAACTACAGACAGGTCTAGACGGTCTAACTGAATATTTTACAAGCTGGAAAATTATGATCAATGCAGCAAAAACTCAGGTCATCTTGTTTCCACATTCAAGATCTCCAAAACTTGTTCCATCAGACGAATGCAGAATACGATTAGGTGATGAGGTCATTCAATGGTCCGATGAAGTTATCTATCTAGGACTCACCTTTGACAGACATCTGATATTCAGGTCACATGTTGACAAAATCGTTCAAAAATGCAGCATACTCATTAGGTCTCTGTATCCGCTGATTTGTAGAACATCTAAACTTTGCCTGAAGAATCAGATGGCTGTCTATAAACAAATCATCTACCCCGCAATTGAATTCGCAGTCCCTGTTTTGCGGGGTTGTGCACGAACACACAAACTTAGGCTTCAACGCATTCAAAGTAAGATCTTAAAGATGATTCTAAATCTACCCCCTTGGACAAGGACTAGTGAAGTACATGAGATGGCCTCCTTGGATATAATAGAACAAAAATTCGAACAATACTGCACGAAATTTGAAGAGAGGTGCTTAATCTCTGAAATACAAATAATTCAAAATTTGTACGTATTAGGTTAGGGATAGTTATAAGTAGGTAGATATTTTATAAATAATTAAAATAAATATTATGATTAAACATTAGTATGTAAAACAAGAGTAACTAAAACACCTAATATTAATAACGAATCGTATGAACAACAAAGATGAAAGGCCAAAGGGTCAAAACACTTGTACTGTAAAATGTTAATGTAATACACAAAAATAAGATTAATAAACAGATATTTATGCAAAAAAAAAAAAAATTATGCAAAAATTGAATCAGTTTGGATTCCATCGCCACTGCGAGCAGATGTGTTTTGTGTCGTCTGCACAGCTAGTTTCGTTTTCGACAAGAGCGATTACGTCACAGCTGCCAGTCATTAGCAATGGGAAAAAACAACGGTGGAGAGCATTACACAATATCAGCCGTTCTAATGGCTCTGAAATTTTGTCGTGAATACGACTTACTTTACTATGGGGTGCCTTTTCAAAATTTACCCTCTGAGAGAGTGATAAGTTTTTGATCGTGAATATCTATTGTTGTATCTAATGAATCAACATAATTCTTGCGACATGCCATCGGAAATATGAGCACAATTTTATGATAAAATTTTCAGTTTTGTGACATAGTCTCAAATAATTCAAAATTAAACTTTTCTGAAATGTTTGGTATAAACGAGTATCAAAGAGGATAATTCATAAGGCGCGTTTGCCTTTCTCGTATTTTTAAAGCTCATAGCTCAGTGATCTGTGAAAGGATTTATATAATCTAACTACCAATAGAATCGAAATTTTTCAATTTAAACGTGTATAGTAAAAGCATTGAAGTATTTCAATAGTACACTATTGAAAAACCTGTCTCATTTGATCCATGTCAACACCAGCCAATCAGAACGCGTTCTAAGGAAGAGAACAAAATATCTGCTGCTGTACAACAAATCGTCCGGGAAAAATGTTCCGAAAAGTGGTGAATATCGCAGTGAGTTCCTCAATTTGGTCCTTGTGAATGCTAGAAACGAATCCCTACAACAAATTGATAGTTTCTTTCAATAAATTATGCAAATCCGAAATGAAATAATCGACATTAAAATTCTGTATTCGGCTATTTTTATAGCCGTTAGGACCGCCCATTAGTGAAAAAGCTACAAACGAAATCAGGTAGAAACAAGCCTCTCAACAAAACTTGAATCAGTTTGGCTTGTATCGCCACTGCGAGCAGATGTGTTTTTTGTCGTCTGCACAGCTAGTTTCGCTTTCGACAAGAGCGATTACGTCACAGCTGCCAGTCATTAGCATTGGGAAAAAAACAACGGTGGAGAGTGTGTGGTTCTAGACCAGAACTTAGTTGCTACGTTTCACCTCATTCCGTGACCATTAGCTACCAGCACATCTCCATCACAGCAAACGTATGCGACGTTTGACATCTTCAACATTATCATTATTGGACACAGTAGAGAAAGAACGTTTTCGTGTTGGACTGGCCTTATTGGAGATTACAGGAACTCTGAAATCACACAGAGAGCATTGCACAATATAAGCCATTCTAATGGCTCTGAAAGTTTTCTAAAGAACTATTAGGATTTGTTATTCGCAAATCGAAAGGAAATATCCTCAGTTTAGTGCAAATCTAGAACAGTTTGGTTAGATTTGTGCACTTTTCCCTGTGTGAAATTCACAGTAATCGAGATCAAGTGAAGCCTTCTTTGTTTTTGCGAAAAATGTTCCAGAGTTAAATGTCGTAGATAATTACGCAATTTGACCTTTCTGAATGCTAGAAACGAGTCCCTTCAGCATATTGATAGTTTGTTTCAATAAATTATGCAAATCCGAAATGAAATAATCAACATTAAAATTCTGAATGCGGTTATTTTTATAGCCGTTAGGACCGCCCATTAGTGAAAAAGCTACAAACGAAATCAGATAGAAACAAGCCTCTCAACAAAAAGTGAAGCCTTCTTTGTTTTTGCGAAAAATGTGCAAAGGGGAATGCTTGCATAATTCATACAATTGATCAACTAATTGATATTCGGAAGTGTTAAGGAACATGTCAGTTGTTTTCGTATTCACGACATCCAGTTATGTCTCTGACATTACCCACCCGCCTTTTTCTAAAGAACTATTAGGATTTGTTTTTCGCAAATCGCAGGTAATTATTCTCAGTTTAGTGCACATCAAGAACAATTTGGTTAGATTTGTGCACTTTTCGCTGTGTGAAATTCACAGTAATCGAGATCAAGTGAAGCCTTTTTTTTGCGAAAAATGTTCCAGAGTTTAATATCGTAGAGAATTACGCAATTTGACCCTTCTGAATGCTGGAAATGAATCCCTACAGCATATTGATAGTTATTTTCAAAAAACTATGCAAATCCGAAATGAAATTATCGACATAAAAATTCTGTATGCGGCTATTTTTATAACCGTTAGGACCGCCCATTAGTGAAAAAGCTACAAACGAAATCACATAAAAGGAAATCTCTTAACAAAAATTGAATCAGTTTAAATTCTATCGCCACTGCGAGCAGATGTGTTTTGTGTCGTCTGCACAGCTAGTTTCGCTTTCGACAAGAGCAATTACGTCACAGCTGCCAGTCAATAGCATTGGGAAAAAACAACGGTGGAGCATTACACAATATCAGCCGTTCTAATGGCTCTAAAATTATTCTAAAGAACTAATAGGATTTGTTTTTCGCATATCGCAGGTAATTATCCTCAGTTTAGTGCAAATCAAGAACAATTTGGTTAGATTTTTGCACTTTTCGCTGTGTAAAATTCACAGTAATCGAGATCAAGTGAAACCTTTTGTGTTTTTGCGAAAAATGTTCCATGTTTGTAGAGAGCTGCACAATTTGACCCTTCTGAATGCTAGAAACGAATTCCCACAGCATATTGATAGTTTCTTTCAATAAATTATGCAAATCCGAAATGAAATAATGGACATAAAAATTCTGTATGCGGCTATTTTTATAGCCGTTAGGACCGCCCATTAGTGAAAAAGCTACAAACCAAATCACGTAAAAGAAAGCTCCTAACAAAAATCTAATCAGTTTGGATTCTATCGCCACTGCGAGCAGATGTATTTTGAGCCGTTTGCAAAGCTAGTTTCGCTTCCCACAAGAGCGATTACGTCACAGCTGCCAGTCATTCCGATGGATGAAAAAGCAACGTTGGAAAGCACTATAAAAAATCAGCCGTTCTAATGGCTCTAGAAGTTTTCTGAAGAACTATTAGGATGTGTTGTTCGCAAATCGAAAGAAAATATCCTCAGTTTAGTGCAAATGTAGAACAGTTTGGTTAGATTTTTGCACTTTTCGCTGTGTGAAATTCACAGTAATCGAGATCAAGTGAAACCTTCTTTGTTTTTGCGAAAAATGTGGAAAAGGGGAATGCTTGCATAATTCATACAGTTGATCAACTAATTGATATTAGGACGTGTTAAGGAACATGTCATTTGTTTTCGTATTCACGACATCCAGTTATGTCTCTGACATTACCCACCCGCCTTTTTTAGCGAAATCGAATATCCAGCGGTTAGAATATTCCTCGCGTTCGCTCGTGTTGTTTTTGTTGCGCATTCGTCGGGCTGTGTTTTAAAGAGTGCTCATTGATGTTTCTCTCGACAATCCGTCTACGAATCGACGCCAATAACCGCTTTTCTTCGCTTTAATCAAGCTGTTCCTTTTTAGCGTCTAATGTCGCGTAGTTTTTAAAATAATCAGGTGTTCCGTTTTTCCTAAACTCGATAAATTATGAAGCTCTCTCCGCGTTTAATTCTGAGCACTCTTTGTCCCACCACGGGTTGGCAGGACGGATGTTAGTTTTCGCGCCGGGTACTCGTTTCGTCTGAGCTTCAGTCTCGGTGTCGAGACCAGAGAAAAACGTGTACTCTTCCTCCGGAGGAAGTTCTTGTGTTGTTTCTTGTTTCTCAGATATCGAATTTCCAATCAATATTTCGTGTGAGGTCATACGAAACATTGATTGTCTCCGATGGTCTTAATCCGTAGGCGATTGAAATCACGATAGGTAGATGATCGCTACCGTGGGGATCAGGGATCACCCTCCACGTGCAGTCCAACCGTAGCGATGTCAAGAAAAGGGATAAGTCTAACGCACTTGGTCTTGCTGGTGGTGCAGGAATTCATGTCATTTCTACCGTATTCAAGATTGTCATATTGAAGTTGTGGCAAATATCATGGATCATAGTTGATCTGTTATCATCGTGAAGACAGCCCCATCCCGTACCGTGAGAGTTAAAGTCTCCTAAAACCAACGTCGGTGCAGGAAGGAGCTCAACGATATCACTGAGCCGCCGATGCCCAACCGAGGCTATTAGGGAAATGTAGATTGAAGCAATGCAAAGGTCCTTGCCTTTGATTGTAACATGACATGCGACAACTTCAATACCTGGTATCGAGGGGTGGTTAATACAATAAAAAATAGCACTTTTTGATCCCCAAAAATACTCCTCCATAGGGATCATCTCGATCCAGACGAATAATGTTAAAATCGTGGAAGTTTAAAGGTATTTCAGAAGTTAGCCAAGTTTCGCACAACGCAAATGCGTCAAATTTCAGATTATTTACTAGAAATTTGAAAGGATCTATTTTTAAGATGATACTTCTACAATTCCACTGTATAACAGTAATTGTATCCGTGACCTCGGTGGGTGATTTAGCCATCGAAGGATACGATCGCTGAAAGAAGGGGCCATTTTGCAGTCAACTGCTTCAAGAATGTTTCAACTGTAGGAATAAAAGCGTTATCAGGCTATTAGGCTATTAACTGTAGGAATAAAAGCCGTTATCATGCTATTAAGAGGTTCAAACATATTGAAAGTAGACATGATCCAGTCCACAATATCAGAGAATTTAACAAACCCAGTATTTGATAAATTTTCTAACTGATCTTTAGGGACTTTCGGGTGTTTTGAAGTCCCAAGAAGTGATGGAAATTCTTGCTCGGAATTTAATTTTCCAAGTCCTGGAGCTTTTTTCTCTGGTTTTTTGCCATCACTACCAGTTGTTGTAATTTTTCGAGACCCGTCAGAGGACACCTTCGAACCCTTACTAGGAAGCTTTTGAGAATATTTATTTCTTCTCTTACTGTATGATGTGCTAAGAGGGACAGCCGAAGATGTACCTTCGAGGGGGTCATCATATTCTCTCTCGTCAGTTGCCAAACAAGCGTATAGGTTTACTGGAGGCGTAGCACTTTTCAACATTTCAGCAAAAGAACGCTTTGAATGTTACTTAAGTGAACGCCTCATCTTATCCTGGCGCAATTTGTACGCGGTACAATCAGAGAGGTCAGTCCCTTCTTACAGTAGAGACACTTTTCATTGTCTCCACTGGAGGAGTTATCCGCATGACTCCCTCCACACTTTTTACACCGAGATTTATTGCAACAATGGGATGCTGTATGCCCCAATTGTTTGCAATTGGTGCAGTTCATGACCCGCGGCACAAAAAGGCGAACAGGTAAACGAACTCGGTCCAGGAGGACGTAATTAGGCAAAGCCGAGCTAACGAAAGTCACCCGATACGAGTCTGATGGGAAATAGGACTTAGACCCATCCTCAGCGGTCGATACTGAACGCAATTGCTTGCAGTCCAGTAACTTAACGTTCTTGAGTAGGGGGGTTTTAAAACATCCCGCCCCATGCTTAAGAACGTCCTCGCAAGTCAGACTCGGTGATCACGCCGTCTATCTCGACTTCGCGAGCTGGTACGTATACACGATACTCCCGCGTGAAATGCTCACTTTGAACGATCTCATTAGCCTGTTTTGCACTGGCTAACAAGACCCTAAGCTTGTCCGGGCGTACATTTTCAATTTTTTGTACTGTAGAATATCGCGAGGTCAGGTCCTTTGATAGTCTAAGGAGGTTAAATTTTTTTCCATTGGCTTTGGTCCAGATGTAAACCGCAAATGGTCCAGCCGGGAGTACAAGCCCATCGGTATAGCTTCCAATGCGAGATTTATTGCCATCAGAAGCATCCATTTGATCATCTGAATGAAGGTCAGGCAATTCAGTGCCCTTCGTCATGGCACGGAAATGTGTCCGCGCGGGTAAATATTGGGGGCAATAAAAAATTCAGCGGTACTGAACAACAGGGAAAAGGAAAAAAATACTTAGCTGTAGCTCTCAAAGGGTGAACGGCCGACAAGGCCCGGTCCTAGGCAACCAGTGAATATTCCTGTTCAAAACCTCTTTGAGGAAAAAGCACTTTTTTTTCGGTCTCTCACTACACTGTCCAATGAAACGTTTCTCTTTTTATCACTATATATAATTATCACTGTTTCTAATGTATATGTAAACGATATATGCGAAGCGCTAACGGTACCACACACAGTGCTGCTTTACACAAGCTCACAATCGACCTTGAGGACGGAATAATTCGAACTATCACTCGACCGCACTGATGCAGACAATAGAATACGGAATGACCTTGGAAAGGAATAAACAATTCACCGCACTATTGGAGAAACACGAATTTGCGTCCGATCAGCTCGATAGCCAATTTTAGTAGTTTTTTTTTTTTTTTTTAATAACTATTTATTGGAATATGAGTTAAAATTAAATTATTAAGATTTAAATTGGGTGTTCAGCCACAAGTGGTGACTTTTCAGCCCTGTTATATATATGATTTGATTATTACCATGAAGACATCATTTGCTTCCGCAATTCTGAGATTTTTGTGTAGGAAAAATTCTAAACCTACTTGTATTGTGTAATGGGGAAAAGGAACTTATATAATAACTTACTAACTAATACAGAGAGCGAATCGATTCAATTGAAGATTGCATCGATTTTTGTCGGAATTTGCTTATAATATTATGTGACATTACATCTAATTGTTCTATATTTGTGAGTCTGTGTAACTCATTTGTACTAAACCAGGGAGGACGCTTCAGAATCATTTTCAGAATTTTATTCTGAATCCTTTGAAGCGTTTTCTTCCTGGTGGAACAACAGCTTGACCAAATTGGTACCGCATAAAGCATGGCTGGTCTGAAAATTTGTTTATAAATTAACAATTTGTTTTTTAGACAGAGCTTAGAATTTCTGTTTATAAGAGGATATAAACATTTAATATATTTATTACACTTTGCCTGGATTCCTTCAATGTGATCCTTGAAAGTGAGTTTTTTGTCATACGTTAAACCTAAGTATTTAGCTTGATCAGACCATGTCAATTCCAAGCCATTCAATTTGAGAATGTGATTATTGTTTGGTTTAAGAAAAGAAGCTCTTGGCTTGTGAGGAAAGATAATTAATTGCGTTTTTGCTGCATTTGGTTTAATTTTCAATTTTAGTAGTTATCAATTGCGTTTGGGTTGTGTATAAAAATTGTTTAGATCTTTTGTTAAATACAAAAATATAATTATTTTTAGAGTTTAGGTATATTTCCCAAAATTTTTAAGATTGTCAGTGAAATCCAAGTTTCAGTTGTTTTGTAAATTATGTTCATAATAAATTTTCAACTGAAATAATAAAAGAATATATGTCATAAAATTAAAAATTTTGATTAGGTATTGTTTGGCAAAATTTACCCAATAGAAATTCTCCGGTTTTTTTTTTAAATTTCTTTATATTCTTTGAGGATATATAATTTTGTTCATCAAAACATTGTTTCTGGTCATAAATAAAATATTTTGGAACAAAATTTATTTTTATTTTTGAGTTATATAAATGCACACATGAAAAATTATGAAAAATGCACACATATATATATATATATATATATATATATATATATATATATATATATATATATATATATATATATATATATAGATAGATATATATATAAATAAATATATATATATATATATATATATATATATATATATATATATATATATATATATATATATATATATATATATATATATATATATATATATATATATAAATAGTTTTTTTTTGATTTTTTTTTGATAGTGCAAGAATGGCAGTTGGGCGAAAATTGTAACTGGTATCACTAGCAATCGACTGATGTGTAAAAATATATATCTCATCGCTTTGAATTTCGAGATATTTACGATCATTGTAAAAAGTCTCACCTTTCAGAGGTCATCTATCTAGAGTTTTCATTATAACTTTGGGTAGACAATCAGGAATCAGAACAAATTGGCTCAAATGGCACGTTCCCCTTGATATTTGGAGATTTGTGCCTTATTTGTGGTAGACAACCCTATTTTTCGTTTTGTTTTTAGTGCATTTTAATTATGGAAGTTATACCTTTTCAATGATGAACATATTTCGAAAATCGGTTGACTTACAAGAAAATTATGACTCGGTAAATTTGAAGTGTTCAATACTTTCTATGCGACGTTTATGCCAAAGAAAAGAAAAAAAGGTAAGCAGATAGGGCATATTGGGCTCGTCCATAAACCAGTATAATCTATAGAGTAAACAGTACTCAGGTCGGTTAGGCGATCTCTTAGGAAACGAAAAGAGGTACTTCCGAAACCGGAATTTGGGAACCGGTATTATCGAAGTTGTTTCGAGCAAAGTGACTGAGACTTTGATTCTATGGCTACAATCTTCGGTCGTTTAACAAAAACCCAAGAACCGACCGCTTCTATGGATTCTCCGTAAACTGCTAGCGTGATGTTCTCTGCGATCCCGACTATCTGGACGCCCATGGGGAGCCTCAACCTCAGTACGTCATCGTACATTATATTTCACAGGAGCGGGCCCAGGATGGATCCCTGGGGTACTCCGACCGTAATAGATGTGCTGCGTAAACCTTCTTCGGTCTTGTAAAGTAATACCCGGTTCTGAAAGTAGCTTTACAGAATTTTGTACAGCTTTTCTGTTACTCCCAGTCGAAGGAGGGAGTCAGCGATATCCGCCTAACAAGCACTATTGAGCGCGTTTTAAACGTCAAGCGTTACTACCGCGCAGCAACGAATTCCAAGGTGGCTACTACCGGTTTTATGACATCCACCGTAGACCTGCCTTTGCGGAACCTGTATTGTTCGTTAGACATTCCATCCGCCTCCTCTATGAACGAGGCTAGCCTGTTCAGGATGATTCTCTCCAGGAGCTTTACTGTGGAATCGATCAGGCAGATTGGTCTATATGCCGACGAGTCCCTAGGAGGTTTCCCAGGTTTCAGTAACATTACCAATCTCTGCCTTTTCCAATTGTCCGGGAACGTGCCCTCGTCCAGACATCTTTGCATGACCTCCCTGAACTTGTCCGGTTTTGAGATTATAGCAACCTTTAGAACCGCGTTCGGGATACCATCTGGCCCGGAGGCTTTCATAGTGTCGAGCGAACTAGCCGCTGACAACAACTTTTCGTTCGTCACTCTGCCAACTTCGTTTGTTGGTAGCGGTGCTGGCGGCCACGAGGATGTGTCGTGGTGAGGGAAGAGGACTCGTATGATCTTCAGCTTTGCAGGACTACGTTCAGGAGGTGCTAGTGCCCCTCTCGTTTTGGCCATTCCCATCCTGTAGGCATCACCACATTGATAATTGGAATAATTGAATGCTGTGGCGGACGAGTGAAGCGAAGCCTGTTCGATTCTTCTAGTCAATTAAGCTTAATTATTTCAATTGCAAAACAGTTTCTTCATTCATTTTCGCGGTTTTCATTACATAGTTACTCTTGCGTATAATTTTTTCCAACTGTTTTTTTTTGTTAGGTACTGATCAAACTTACGAGGAAATTTAAAAAATTTTCGATGAGACGCAGCAGGGGGACGTTGGACGGCCGGATTGGATACCGCATCGATATTTAGCCGTTCCATCTGTTCCAACGATCGCTTGGAGTAGCAGGCCGACACCAAATCCGGTCAGAAAACCGCGTCCTTGCCTTAATGGTGTTTCATTAATGCGAATTCTGGTAAGCATTCTGACTATAAACTTCCCCGTTCACCGAGAGTTCGGAGCGAAATAAGACCGGCGTTGGCCCCCCCTACTCACTGATTGTCTGCCACAGCCGCACCTTATGGGGAACATGGTGTGTGACATAAAATTTCCCTCGGAGCACATTTCTTTCGTGGGGAAAATAAAACACAAAGTATTCTGCCAGTCGTTGCCATCCAGGATGAAAATCGCCAGGAAATTGAGTTGCTATCTTGTTCAGCCGCTGCCACTGCGTTATTGCCTTCAGCTTTTGTACCAGTGGACGCGACTTCCGCTTCCTGACATGTATGTTAATTTAAATTTACGTTTTGGCTTAGACTCATCAGTGCGTAGCAGTTTATGTTGAACTGTACAAATTTTGGTGAGTTTAAGGTAATACGTGCGTAGTAGTTTACGTTGAACTGCCACATCCGACCTGACGGTTCGACATAAACCCTTAGGTAGGCGTGTTGACGCTATTTGCAAAAAACTTTATATTAAACCTAAACGTAATATAAAAACTGACGTCTCGGCAGCAGGCATGTCCAAACACTGCACTGCACTGCGTGCTTCATATAACCACCGCCACCGCGTGTATTGAGAATGCCATTGCGTGCAAGTGCACAAAGAGAAACACGAAACGCAATATCCGAAGCCACGGTGCTCGTGGCGCTGTTTTATTTTCGGCACTGGTGTTTCAAGCTTCGGCATACACCGAAACTGCAGGCATGTCCAAACACTGCACTGCAGCGCGTGCTTCACATAATCACCGCGTGTATTGAGAATGCCATTGCGTACCAGTGCACAAAGAGAACACGAAACGCAATATGCGAAGCCACGGTGCTCGTGGTGGTATTTTATTTTCGGCACGGGTGTTTCAAGCTTCGACATACACCGAAACCGAGTGTTTCCAGTTTCGTTAAACATCGGAGCCAGTGTCTTGACTTCGTTGGTTATATTTTTATTCAATTGAATTCAATCAAACGCGTATTGATGTAAAAAGAATTCATCATTCAAACGCATTTTTCGTCATACCACCACAGGCGGCTATAGTGCAAGCAACTTATAAGGCAAAATCAGAAACACTCGGTTTCTGTGTTTTCCGAAGTCAGGGACACTCGACTTCAGTGTTGCCCCAAAATTCAAACACCATTTCTTGGAAATTACACGACCGTCGCTACGGCTGTTTGTTTTTTAACACGGGCACGAAGCGTAGCATTCAATACTCCTGGTGGTGTGCTCATGAGTGAAGGTGAGTACCGTGCAGAACGGATCCGTGTTTTTGCCACGCCTGCGTCTCGGACAAAAACGAGTTTTGGTTTGCTAGCCGCACAGATTGTGGTAAGTTTTAGTCCGAGATGTCATTTTTGATATTACACTTTGGTGCAGTATCAAAAAAAATGTTTTGCAAATAACATTAACTTTAAATTCAACATAAAGCAGTTTATGTTGAATCGTCAGGTCGGAGATAGCAGTTCAACATAAACTGCTACGCACTTATGACCCTAAACTTACCACAATCTGTACAGCTACCAAGCTGAAACTTGTTTTCATCCGATACGTCAGTTTTGATATTACATTTAGATGTTATATAGAAAAAGTGCTTTGCAAATAGCATTAACTTCAAGTCTGCCTAACGGTTTATGTTGAACCGTCAGGTCGAAGGTAACAGTTCAACAGTTGATTCTAAGACGAAACATAAATTTAAGTAAAAATGGTTATGTGCTAGGTGCATACATTAAATATATAAACCTTTTGCCCCTTAAACTTATCATATATGTTCATGTTTGACACTTTACCCTCGGTCTCTCTCTTCAGTGTTCTTTGGAGCTTCTTGTCGCTAAGGGTCTTCTGTCTGGCTTACTGTCGAGGCTCGCATGTTGTGATATGGCTAGAGGTTGTAGATGCCGGAACGAGCGGGTTCGGCATCGACAAAGTGCCGCACGATGTTCACGCACAATTCTAAATGGAGTTGCTTCACTTATGTTTGCAACACGGGTGGAGTTTGTTTTAAATGATTGGTCATTCCGAATGATGTGTCGCTTACTCCTTCAAAACCATCGTCTCCGTTAGGGAAAGCCAGTAAGTCAGTATAGCATGACACACTTTAGCTGGGAAAATATGACACCACTCGCTAATAGTACATATTTCAGTCCTATATATTTGAATATATGTGGCCAACAGAGGTCCAGAAATATACTGATAGATGCGTACCAATATTTCAAAACAGCAGATGAAAGAAGTGATAGAACCAAATTGACTAAGCTGTAAGTGTTTAAAACGTTATCACATTTCTTTCGCATTTTTCGTTGAATTACAACCAATTTGCACACCTATACATAAAGCAAAATATGTGTTCTATATCAAAACAAAAAATGGAATGAGTGCATAGCTGATTTCTTATGATTACCTAATTCATAAGTACCTGATTATTCTTTTGAATCTGAAAAGAGAAGAAGAAGAAGAAAATCATGTGTAAAAATTTGAGAGATATATTACTTGACTGATTAACAGAAAACGCATTAGCAAAAATTCCCTATTATATGGAGTATTTGGGAAGTGGAGATATTTTAGCGGATGGTATTAAAATGAGATTTGATTTATTTAAATACAACGGTGTAAATATGGCGGCTTCGTGCTTTCGACGAATAGGTTAGAATGTGAAGGAAATGCTGTATAAAATGTATGTTGTTCCAAAGTCTATCTGAACGAGACGAAAATATTTCAAAGGTATCAATTTCCGTCTTCGTATTAGGCTTCAATTATCTACACTAATTCTTTACCTTCTCAAACTGACTCCTACTGCTCGCCTGTGAGCGCTAGCTTATTTTCAGTAGGTAGTAAACCATAAGTGGTCAACAGTTGAGCAATAAGTCTCATATAGTGGGTGGAAGCGTTTTATTACAGGTAATCTGAATTCCTTCTGTGTGATCTTTGCAAGCAAAATTTTGATGTGGAACACATCTTTGTTGTCTAACATATAAAGGGGTGCCAATAAGAAATTCAAGGGTAAATACAAGTAGACATGTGATCAGCTTTTAAACACTTAGATCTCAGTCAGTTTAGTTCTAATCAGTAAAATTATTTCACCAGTTGTTTGGAAATTTTTCTACGTATTGATTTGAATTTCAATTAAAAGTGATGTGATGTGAAGTGAAGCCACCATCAGTTCAAGGACTTGCCAGTGGATGCGGGTAGACTTACAGTAGCCCCGATATGACTCATTCATTCACCTTCTTACTATAGCTGTTACCGAAAAGCGAACAAAAAGGGTTGGGCGGATATGTAAGTAGAGTTACTTACTCGTATTCCGCGGGAATAAAAGATGCTCTTCCAACCATAATATCCAGTGCATGGATGAAGCATATCGCTATACATGCTTGAACCCGCCTGATGGTTTGTTTGAAAAGGGCGCGTCAGACTCATTTCAAACCTTCAGAAGGAAACACGTTTCCTTCAAGTGACTTGGGCTGGCTATCCACAATCCCTCGTCCAGTCATCAATTCGTCCGATGCCCTGATGCTCCCTCCCCTTTACGCCCCCATGCAAAATGTTTTATATTGAAAAATACAATGAAACATAGTGTAATGAAATTAATATAACATGAAAAGATATAATAGATTACAAAATAATACAATATAACATAATATAATATAATATATCATAAAACAATATATAAAATAACATTTAGTGTAGAGTGTCAGTTATGCTCTTTTATCTTCGCAATACTGCAGGAAATAGAATATTTCTCTTCTAATAACAATAATAATATCCACATCTATAAAAATAATATATGTTATTATTATTGATGACAAATTAAAATAATAACAATAAATATAATAACGAAAATAATAATAAAAAGAAATCTAATATAGTACAATGAAATATATAATAAATAATATAATGAATAAAATGATATGTTGCGATATGCTATGATATTATATTACTTGAATCTATATGTCATTTCTAATCCTCTCATTCTACCATCAACGCATTCCCTCGATCAATTATCACCACAGACACACGTGTAGGCATAAAACAGGAACCAGTGAGGACCAAGCTCACCTTGTGACGACCTTGATAGTTAGTTAAAAGATTACTTTAAAAATGATAACTTATAAGGAAAACAAATTTATATTTTGCGCAGAGGTACGTAGTACTACTCATAATAAACCCTATAATATAATATAATATAAAACAATATAATATGCTATAATGCAATGCAGTATAATACCATAATAACATAAAATAGTGTAAGACGATAATATATGAAACATTTTTTTTCCCTTTATAGGCTGCTCTGGCCGAGGGGGTGGTTACAACGATCCACACTTTCCATACCAGACGAACTAGGCTATGGTGCCCAAATGAACACTAGTAACGAAGGAGGAAATCCTCCAGCATGTAACCCAAGCGGCAAATTCCTTTGCGGCTATCAATTTGCAACGAAAGATACGAATATCTTCTATTGCAAGTTCACCAGAGAGTTTGTCACTTGGGCAGGAAGTGTGTGCTTCACCCTGTAACCAGTCAATCATTGAGTCGTGCGTCTGTATCGTATTCGTATTTTGTCATCCTACCAACTGCTTCTGAGTCTTAAATGTCCTCGTCGATGAAACTTTGGAAAATTTCGCATTGTATCCGCTTCGGTCTTGGCCCTGCTTTCCTATATAGTCTTTTATGTCTGAAGCGGTACTTACGATTATTACTTTAAAGTTCCTAAATCAATGTAGATAAGTTTGGTCTACTAACACTATCCAATCTAATCTATTCTGATTGTTTCTGTCTTTGTCGATGTTACGTTACGTTTACTTCTGCCCCATAGCAATGCTTTTTATTATACCGGAAAAACCAATTAATATCACAAGCTAATAGATTATCAAGTGTAAAGGTATAATAATGAGATTGATGATAATAATAATTACAATAATAATAATAATAATAAAAATAATAATAAAAGTGACTGTAAAAGTAGTATTGCACTCACCTTTTTATTCTAGCGAAACACATCTTACCAAAAGTTAGGTTATAACATAGAACATTCATCCTGCAACGCTATCCTGGGACATTCTAGGGTTCCTCACATCTTCTTGGCCTTGAGTCTTCGATGACAATCCTTTACTTGAATAGTCTCATTTAATTTAGTTTTTCGTGATGCACATAAAATAAAATAAAATCAGATGTTAATGATTTCGTTAAATTATATAATGTAAGGGTGCGCATTTAACACTAGATTGCCCAAGAAAGTCACAATATGTAAACAATGGAAGGATTGCTTAAAATTCTGTGATCTTTATTTAACTCTTAATTTAACGCTATAAGCACTAAGGCACTCTGCACTAGCTTTTAGTTATTCTGTCAGTAACTTTATTTATTTCAATCATTTTGACTGCTTTTGATCAATTTAGTTCTATACTAAGTTTTGGGCCTTCTAGTGTTGAGCACGCATCCAGGAAACAAAAACTACTATATGTATTTCGTGAAGAAATACTAGGTGTGATTGTATGAAATGGTCCACGTGAACCGTTCCCCTCCAGAAACACACATCTCACACTCTTAGTTAGAAGGTGACATCTGTGTCCAAGTTGGAGAAATCTAAGTACATTCAAACCTTTCCCGATTTGAGAGTGTATTTACACCTGATCAATCAGTTTCGCCGTCATTGCAATTTGTAAATATTACCGATACCGAACCGGATCGGAAAGGTTTGAAAGTTCCTAAACGGTTCATAAGATATCAATTTACTCCTATTCCTGATAACACTAGTCCGCCTTTTTTAATTAAATTTACCAAGTTCAGGACGAATATGACATATTAACATTAATCCCAACTGGATCCAGATAGTTCAAATTGGTGACCAATTCCAGGCATAAGAATGCTCGAAACCACCTAATGACCTATTGTCAATTTAAAGCACTATTAGTCCTGTCCACTCCGTGATCGATCCAGACTACATAATAATTTTTATTTTTTTTTTACATTTATAAACGAACGATCGATCTCGGTATGGTCCGACTTTGTCAATACGCGAAGTGTAAATTGACTCCCACCCCCATCCGCCAAGCGAGGGTACGCACCCTGTAGCTCATCATCCAAAGCCCAGGGGACTACCCCAGGGTAAATTTTGAGTGCTTACGATTAATTTCTAATTTATGTAAGATGAACTCGATTAACTAAGCTTCTACCGAAATCGCATAATAGTAATAATGGTAGAAAAACTTAATGTTAAAAAAAAACTACGTTCATACAAAACTTGAACACAAGCTTGGCGAAGAAAAGCTTAAATATCGAAATTCGTATCGCAAGTATGTACAAGGAAATAATTGCATACATTTGGGATATTGATGTAACTTCGTCGGATACAAAACACATACAAATTAGAACAAACAGAGTCTATACTCTGGATTCGCGTGTTTGGTAATAAAGATCAATCTAAACGGACTCTCGTGCCATTGAGGATTCAGAAGTGTGACGTGTGATTGAAAATGTCGATCATTAGAAATTTTGGTTGGCTTGTTCCACATCATTGGCTCAAACAACCCCAACAAGCTTAAATATCGAAATTCGTATCGCAAGTATGAACAAGGATATAATTGCATACATTTGGGATATTGATGTAATTTCGTCGGCTACAAAACACATACAAATAAAGACAAACAGAGTCTATACTCTGGATTCGCGTGTTTGGTAATAAAGATCAATCTAAGCGGACTCTCGTGCAATTGCGGATTCAGAAGTGTGACGTTTGATTGAAAATGTCGATCATTAGAAATTTTGGTTGGTTTGTTCCACATCATTGACTCGAACAACCTCATGGGACTGATCCATATAATTTTTTTCAGGTATTAGACCAAAATATTTTGCTTGATAAAATTATGTCAGTTAAATTACACGACTTTGCTTTAGTGACAGTAGTTATGAGCTTTTGACGAAAGATAATTAATTGTGTTTATACCACATTTGATGAAAAAGATGTATCTCTAATTATCCTTATAACACAATTTTGAACTTAATCCATTTACAAACCACGTTTTCTTCGTAAATTGGCCCCGTCGACTCAAGAATCCGTTTTTAAACGTACACTATTGAAGTAGAGTTTTCGAATAGAGTTAAATGTGACAATTTCATCCACAGATCTCCGAGATTCAAGCACTTCAAATCAGGTGCGAAAAATCTATTACAGATAGTTTGAAATTAGGCAGCTAGACACAGACAATTAAAACCGATAGCTAATTGGTATTCAATATACTGAAGTGAACAAGGTGTATAGCAAACGGAAAGTGGCATCTAAACACAGTGTAAAAAGTGAAGCGAGTGAATGGATGTAACTCAGTTTCGTTGGCAGGCAGCCACCGACTAAAGTGGAAATTGTGGCAAAGCATACATTTTTTGACTCCGTTTTGTGCAAAGGCTCATACTGAGCAAAATGGAGCGACGGTGAATTCTCGCTATAGAAGCAGAACTGCTACTAAATGAAATACGAGGTGTAAAGCAGTGATCGAAACCGTCGCCCGTGCGAGATAAATCCAAAGGATGACACCATCATGGCATGTTGTGATTGGTTCGTAAATACATTGCTCGATTCAAATCCATCTTTCAATGGTACGCTATTGAAATACTGAAATGACGTTGACATGTAGAAAATTTTTCAAGGAATTACCAATCCTTTTCGTGATCAAACCAACATTCCATCAGCATTTAAAAACTTGAAGGGTGTTATGATGAAGAGTTTGCCGAACAAGATTCGAATTATGTCTGTATTCCAAGGGTAATTCATACAAAGTATAGAAAAAAATAATCATTTAAGCTTTCTTTTAAGCATAGGCGATTATCCGGGCCTTTCGTTTGACTATTTCCAGCAAGTTTGTACTGCATCATTGGTAACTTTCCTCACCAGAAGAACTGCATCTTGTCAGGTTTATTTGAACTACAACAGCATAGTTGTAAACAACGTATATAGTTACATTAACCTGCTTACGCACAAAAAACGATTCTTTCTATTTTGCTTCTGATTACGTACAATTCTAATTTGCTTCTGATTACTTACATAATTTTGGCTACATTCAATGATTTATTTTAGTCTTGTTAAGACGTAGAGTCCTCTTGAGCTATTTTTACACTCGATGTGTTTCCATAGAGATGGAACTATAATTGAATACTGAGTTGGTCAAGTAAAGCGAAGCATGCTTGATTCTTCTAGTCAATTGGGCTGTCTTTTCATGTGTGCATGGGTAGTTTAATTGACAAAACAATTTCCCCGGTTAGGAGTTAGCTACGGGGTCTAGTCCCGTCTTTGCGGTAACATTTTCGCGGTTTTCATTGCATAGTTTTGCATGTCGTTTTTCCAATCTGTTTTCCTCGTTAGATACAAATTGAATTTGACTACATTATTTATCGATGTGATAGTTATAATTTGATTAGCCAGCAGAGCCGCTTTTATGGAGGGGCAGTGGGGGTTCGCTCGTCTTGAAGGGGCCTTGACGAGACCCACCGAGCAAAAAAAATATCGTAGGGGCACACAAATAAATCTTACCCCCGGGCCCATCAATTCGTACAAGTGGCGATGTTAGCCAGTATATGTGGTGGCGGTGTTTCGATTGGTATAAAAAAAGGCATTGAGAGCAGCACGGACCTTTTAGGCTATAAAAGAGTTGTGGTCATAGGCAACTATAATATACCGATGTTACATTGAGACTTGAATGAAAAAGTTAGGTGTCTACAGCCGACCCATGCGTCTTCAGAACATGAACATTTATTAGATTAAAGTATGATTACCTCCGGATAATATAAAAATATCATTTCAACGAACCCAAATCGAAAATTTCTAGACTTAGGATTTGTTAGCTGGTCAAACTGATTCATTACCATTTTCCTTGCATTTTTTAAATTTAAGGTAGCGCTTCGCCGTGGTCACGGGAGTTCGCTGCCTATCCCGGGGTTTCACGCACTTTACGCAAAATTGTGAGAAAACGGGGAAGAAAACGGAAATTCCAAGAACATACGATTCTAGATAATTAATTTTTCTATCGATTCGTATATAAATTGTGCCTGATAAACATTTTTATCGAAAGATTTCGTGCGAGTTATAAAAATAAATGAGTTTTTCCTTATTCTTTCGCACGCACACAATGTCAACGCATGCATTGGGGTGTGCAAAATGCTACATGCGGTAGACGCTAACAACATTTCTTTTGTTTTCGTTGTCCGTTCTCTCTGCGTAAACGTTGAATATAGATGAGTAGAAAATGTAAGTAAGTGTTACTACTTTGTAAAATAATTACTATTCATGTTTCAATAGAACGAGAAATCAGCAATGATTTTCATCGTTACTAGCTTTGACGCTTTGTTGAAAACGTAGCACATCCCTACATATGCGAGTTGTTTATAGCGAGAAAAGGAAAAAATAAAACAAAATGTTTAACAAAACTCGCACGAAATCTCGCGAAAGAAAAGCTTTCTAACTGATATTTTTCGCCAAATGCATAGTAAAATCATTTACCTACAATTGTATGTTTTTGATTTTTCGTGAATCGGGTTAGTATTGGAGAAATTTGCAATTTAGGGTGAAATTTCGGCGACAAAGCAAGAGGAAGCAGTGAGTTGTCTCGCTTCGACCTGACCACGGCGAAGCGCTACCTTAAGTTCCGTAATGCGTGCACATGATTGACAATGTAGAAATATTCTACTATTTCAATCGGTGTAATTTTCGTGAATTCAATGTTCAAATTATACGAATCAATTAAGATACTGGCGCATAGCACTTTTGGATGAAGCAATAAAAAAGACGTCATGAATTAAATTCAATCTTTCGTTCGTTTTACATCGTTTTACAGCGAGCTAAGTGAGAACTCATCGTCAAGGTTGCTAATCCTAGCAATACATCAATATTCGCGGATTATTTTTCTCATCGGCGATGCTCTATCTGTGCGACGAAGAGATTGTACAAATATATTTCCTGGGAGCGGGTCATATCGCCGAAAGCCATTTTTCCGAAAGTCGTTTCGCTGAATGCCATATCGTCGAAAGTCGATTCGTCGAATAGGTCCTTTCGCCGAAAGTAGTTTCGCCGAAAGGGTCATATCTCATGCATGTTATGTCTTCTGTATAGCTGATGTGGCGCAGCCACATAACCGAAGCCAAGATGGTTCGGCGGCACAAAGCCGTTATATATATATAACTTTCAATGGAGGTCATACGAATAGCAGATAATTGCCAACTACTACTTTTCTTTAAGGATTCAAGCTTTAATAGTATTCCATTCGGTAAGGGAGCACCTCATGATATTTGCGAAAGAGAAGTGAGATCCCGAGACTGAAAATAAAAAACATGAATCTTACTAGACAGATAGAGTAATGAAATGTACCGGATATATACTTCATGGTCCGTTAACGCATATCCTTGAACGAAGTTGGATGAGCTGTCTTGTCAGCGATTTAAAATTACATTGAGATGCGGAACTTCCTGAAAAAAAATGGTCTGGAGCAGTTGATGAATATCGAGGACACAACTATTCACGACTTTCATCGGATTTCCATATAAATTATATGGGATATTTTTATAACTTTCATTATGATAACGTCCATTTAGATTTGACGTACACATTAAATAAAGATTATAAGTTTCCATGTAATTTCTATGAATTATATTCTGCATATGATTCATATGACAAATCTAATGAATTTAAATAAGATTTTCATTTCAGTGTATAACTTTCGCCCCTATTCCGTATTTTTATAACAAGTTTTTTGTGTGTTTCAATCGAGTTCAACTTTTGCAAACAAATTATAACTCATTCGAAATTGGTTTTTACCTTTTTCATATAGAAAGGTTATGCAATCACTGTGAAAACCGACTTTTGAGCCGATGCCCGTAGGGCCTAGTGTCATATGTGTATATGTATGTATGTGTGTGTGACAAATAATGTCACTGAATTTTCTCAGAGATGGTTGAACCGATTTTCACAAACTTGGATTCAAATGAAAGGTCTTAAGGTCCCATAAGAAGTTCCTGAGTTTCATATGGATCCGACTTCCGGTTCCGGAATTACATCAAAAAACCTATTTTAATCCACCTAGTGGTGTAATGATGCCTTTCTCATATTACTCATTACATCATAAATATAACCGTGAAATTCGCAAAACAGCTGTTTATTGAATAGGAATGGGATAAATTGTTCGGATCTAATCTCACAAACTCTATAAAACCTGTTTAACCTGTAGTTCCGGAACCGAAAGTAGTATCCACAACAAATTAAGGAATTCCGTATGAAACTGTAAGACTTTTCTTTTGAACCTATAAGTTTGTGAAAATCTATTCGGCCATCTCCAAGAAAAGTGAGTGAGATCCTTTTTGCAGTTTCTAATCACTATTTCCAATTCTCCCGAACCCGGATTCAGATGAACGGAATAGCCGAAGTTGGTTCGTTTGCTACCAACAAATATGACCTACAAATTGGAACACTTTTGAACGTAGTTAAACTTATATTTACTATCTCATGCTCTATTTCGTTTAAACCAATTAAACTAAATCTAACGAAACGAACCTGCGTTTCTGTTACTACTGCGTGATAAACAGCATGAATCAGCAGCATGAAACATGTAGTAGGATTGTTATTATTATTATTGACATCACTACACAACGTGTACGAAATAGAACAAAGCACGCCTTGTTCGTTTTGTGTTTTCTTCTTCTTTCGGTGTTGTACATATTGTCACTCTACAGGGTCCGGCACTCGAAGTGTAACCAATTAAAAAGGCCATAAATTCAGTTTGGAAAATTACTTTTACTTAATTCAAAGTACAAAATGTGTAAAAATAATACAAAATTCAGAATCAATTCACTTTTGCTCGATATGACCACCTTTTGCCTTGACTTGATGACTTGAGAGAGCGAAGGAGTTGCTTCGTTCGGCCGAAAGCGGTCAGTTTCCGAACATTGTATTTTCTGACGAAGAAATTTTTCCGATTGAGCAATTCGTAAACTCTCAAAACGATAGGGTTTACTTGACCGACCGTTCATACGAGAATTCGAGTCATCGATTGGCCACCAGGAGGCAGTACCCGCAACAGATAATGGTTTGGGCCGCTGTAACCGCAGATGGGCGCTCTCCAATCGTTTTCATCGAGCCTGGCGTCAAGGTAAATGCGACATATTATCGGGAAAGTATTCTGGAGGTTGCTTTGAAGCCGTGGGCAGACAAACATTTCGGTGGCAGACCATGGACGTTTCAGCAGGACTCGGCACCGTCTCACAAAGCTCGAGTGAACCAAGAATGGCTGAAAAACAACGTTCAGAACTTCATCACGTCCACACAATGGTTCTCGAATTCACCAGATGCGAATCCAATGGATTATTCTCTTTGGGCCATTTTGGAGAGCTAAGTCCGAACTAAAAGATACACCAGTCTCGAGGCGCTGGAAAAAGTTATTGTCCGCGAGTGGGCCAAAATACCTGCAAGTCACATTCGGCCAAACGAAGCAACTCCTTCGCTCGCTCAAGTCATCAAGTCAAGGCAAAAGGTGGTCATATCGAGCAAAAGTGAATTGATTCTGAATTTTGTATTATTTTTACACATTTTGTACTTTGAATTAAGTAAAAGTAATTTTCCAAACTGAATTTATGGCCTTTTTAATTGGTTACACTTCGAGTGCCGGACCCTGTATATGGCGATTTGAAAACTTTGACACTCATCGCCCTGTAAATGCGGAACCGGAAGTCGGATCCGGATGAATTTTAACGGTAGGTTTAAAGACAGTATGAACTTTAATACAAATCAAGATTTGTGAAAATCGGTCAAGCATCGCAGAGAAATCGAAGTGAATTTAGTTTGAGGAGATTTTCTTCTCCACTTTCGGTGCTTTCGGAACAGGAAAAGAGGGGACCAGTAGTGCCGAATTAAGTTTTTATGCCCACAAACTAACAAGCTCTGCAAACTAGAAGAATTTATCAGACAGTTTTATGGGATTTGTACCTGTTTTTAACCATCGTTCGTGGAAAAATACTAATAAAATTGGTAATTTTCCACTTATCACGCTTTAGTTCCGGAACCGGAAGTCGGATCCAGATAAAATATTCCACAAATTTTGAGGATATTATAAGACCTTTCATTTGAATCTAAGTTTGTGAAAATCGGTTGAGTTGTTCCAGAGATAATTGAGTGTAAACTTTATCTCAAATTTTCACATATTACCATATAACTCCGGAACCGGAAGTTGCATTCAAACGAAATTCAATAGCAAGCTATGGGACTATAACACCTTTTATTTGAATCTTAGTTTGTGAAAATCGGTTCAGCCATCTCTAAAAAAAGTGAGTGCATATTTTTTTCACTTTTTTGGTACATATCATCCTATATCTCCGGAACCGGAAGTCGGATCGGAATGAAATTCAATAGCAGGCTATGGGACTATGAGACCTTTCATTTGAATCTTTGTTTGTGAAAATCGGTTTGGCCATCTCTGAGAAAAGTGAGTGCATATTTTTGTTACATACACACACACACACATACACACACACACACACACACACACACACACACACACACACACACACACACACACACACACACACACACACACAGACATTTGCTCGAGCTGAGTCGAATGGTATATGACATTGGGCCCTCCGGGCCTCGGTTAAAAAGTCGATTTTCACAGTGATTGCATAGCCTTTCTATATGAGAAAGGCAAAAAAGGAAAAAAATAGTCACACACGTTTCTCAAAGATGGCTAAACCTAATTTCACAAACTTAGATTCAAATGAAAGGTTATATAACCATATACAATTTTCCTGAGTTTAATTTGGATCCGATTTCCGGTTTTGGAATTACAAGGAAATATGTTAAAGTTTATGAAAAAATATGCAATCAATTTTCTCGGAATTTTTTTGACCATCTTTCACAAACCAAGAAGAAAATGAAAGGTCTTGAAACTCTTCAAAAAGGCCCCGATAAGTTGATCCAGATCCGAATTTCGGTTCCGGTATTACAGTGCGATTAGTGAAAATTTTCAATGTCATGAGTATTGTTTCACTAGCGATGGCGAAACGAGGTGCACATTTTTATATAACCTGCTTAATTGATCTGGTTGACGAATCTTATTAGAGTGAATTTATAAAACTACTTTGAAACTACTAGTCCCCGGTTTCCGCTTCCGAAAGCACCAATAATAGTAAAGAAAATCTCCAAAAACGGAACTCCCGTCGATTTCTCAGCAACGGTTAAGCCGTGTTTCACGATTCATTATTCAAATTAAAGCTCTTGTCTTTAAACATACTATGCAATTTCATCCTGATCCGACTTCCGGTTCCGAAGTTATAGGGCGAGGAGTGTCATTACATTCAAATTCAAAATGACGATGCAGGGGAACTGGTATAGCGTTACGCACATAGGGTCAGAAAACTTTTCTGGCCCGAAGAGGTGAATGACAACAATGTTAAAACCTCTAAAATCGAAAACAAAATTACGATGCAGAACTGGTACACGACGGTACGTGCGGCTTTGCTCTATTCACAGAGTGCTTTGTTCAATTTCGTATAGCGTGCAGGGTTGCCACATTAAAATTTATATTTTTCAGATGAAAAATATGTAAATTTCTAATCCTTTTATTCAATTTGTACCTACTTGTTAGTGTTATTACAAGATCATGACAACGATGCTTTTCAATAAAAGGGCACTTATTGGCTTTCTCATATAGAAAGTTTATACAATATGTTCTATATAATTCGACACATTTCATCGAGCTGAGCAATGTATGTGTCTGTGTGTAAGTATGTGTCAAATAATGTCACTCATAATAAAAAATCTCGTAGTCCTGTAGGTTGCGATTTAATTTCACACCGGCATTTAGAGCGACGAAGGGTAAAATTCTTCTAGATTTGACTTAAAACTGATTCAATTCGTAGGCTATATTAGTTCAGACCCTGTCAGCTTGGAGCGAAATCAATCTTCAGTCCAGCAAAGCCATCGTATGGCATCACATTCAACATATCATGTCAATTGTATGGGTGCGCAGCGCTACTATTTTGGCGAATTTGACGTTTCTCTCCCTTACTTCTATGTACGAGATTCGATGCGGACTCGCCTGAGAGTGCCATGCTCACAAAAAAGGATGTTGCCAACGATTTGTTCGTGGAATGTGAGAGCTGGATATCTTGTTAATATGATGTCTTTGATTAGTTACTTACTAAACGAACCGACTTTGGCTATACTGGTTCAAAGTTCCTGGTTCCAAAAGTACCAAAAGTGGTTATCAAAAAGTTGAATACGAGGCTCACTCTATTTTCTTAGATCGATTAGAGATTTGATCGATTTCCACAAACAGACTCAAATAAAAGTTTCTACGGTCCCATAGGTTGCTGTTTAATTTCATCCGGGTCCGATTTCCGGTTCCAGAATCATAGAGTAAAGAGTGTTTAATCATTTAGTGTGACGATGGAAAATAAAGAAAAATTTTTATCAACTTGACATAACTGTTTAGAATTTTAAAAGGTTATGATAGTTTGTATCGAAAGAAAGTTTCTTATTTTATTCAAGATTGAAAAAAAAATTCCTGAACAAAATTTTCTGGTGATATTTTCGAAAATATAAGTAATATGAGAAAGGCATCATTACACCCCTCGGTAGATTAAAACAGGTTTTTTACATTCGGTCGAATGTGCGATTGCTTATTAACGGGTGGCAACTAAAATTTTGGAACTTTTTCGTGGCCTGTATGCTAAGCAACAAACGAGCGTGTGTATGTGTTAGCTCTCTCTCCTCTTTCTGCTAGTATTTTCTGTTTTGTTTATGCTTGCTCAGTTTTGCTCAAAATCCCGTCGAAACAAGAAGTATTTCGCGAGCGCGTTGTACAGTTCTACAAACTGCACAGAAATCTCGGCAAAAAGTATACGGTACAACCTTTTAAAAGCGAAAATGTTGCGGCTTCGACTCTTTATCATATCCTAAAATCCCCAACAGCTGCTCGCAAGCAAGGTAGTGGAAGACCAGCCAAAATTATGGATGCAAAAGGACTTCGTTCTCTTTCTCGTGCCTTCAACAACAAGGATTCACTGAGCCAACGGGATGCCGCAAAAAAAATTCAACTGTTCTCACCAGTACATCTGCAAAACGTTGAAAAGAGTCAGAATAAAGTGCCGAAAGAAGACACGAGCCCCGGAATATTCTGACGCACAGATTTCAACGCTGAAGTCCCAATGCCTCTGGTTGATTAAAAATTATTTCAGAAAAAGTTTTGTTTTGGACGACGAAAGTTATTTTCCTCTTTCGAAGACGCAGATTCCCGGAAACGATCGATACTATTCAACGGATAGTTCTATTGCACCTCCGAACATAAAATTTAAATTTAAACATAAGTTTGAACAGAAAGTGATGCTGTACATTGCCATTTCCGAGAAACATCATGCTGATGGGCAATAAGTGTTTTGGCCGGATAAAGCGTGATCGCATTACGCCAAAAAACACAATCGTTCCTGAATACCCATACGATCTCATTTGTACCCAAAAGCCACAACCCGACAAATCTGCCTCAGTGTCGCTCAATCGAAGATTTCTTCTGGGTTTTGAGCTTGGAATTGGAAGAATCAAGAGATGCATTCGCAAAGTTGACATGAAGGCCGTAAAACGCATCAGTTCCGACATCAAACGGAAGCTTCGCCGAACATCCGATTACGGACCGTTTTCAATATTAGTGAACATATTTTTTTTTTCAACAATGAACAATGTGTGTTTAATTTCAATCAATCAGATCATCTTCAAGTATGTTTGTCTTTTTTGACAGCTTGAGAAAAAAATTCCAAAATTTTAGTTGCCACCCGTTATGCTTGAGAAGTAATGGTCCCAAGTTTTTGTCAGTTATTATTGTCTCTCATGATTGTAAAACTATTCATATACCGATTACAATGATATTCGACGATCGTTAAGTAAATAATTATAGAAGTATGTGAAGACACTACTACTTGCTTTTAATTTCATGTTAACCATTCATAGTAAACTAGTAGTATTTACACTAGTGATGAGTAGTTTTAAAACTGGATTTGTAATATGAGTAACAAAAATTTAAAATCGCTCACTTTAACAAATCGATAAACCACGCGGATTGCGTTATTTTTCAAATTTAAATCGTCTCTTCAGTAAAATGAATTTTGTAAAATGTTATGAAATTGAAGTTACAATTTTCTCTAGCGGAGGTTTTTTTTGTTTTGAAAGAACCTCCGCTAGAGGAAATTGTAGAATATTTTATTTTCAATAGGTACATTTTGCACCAGAGGCCAGGCTTGCCGTTGGTCTACCGAAACATGGGCTCAAAATTGGTAGGAAGCTAGAAACACTGAACTCATGTAATTGTGAGAGTTCTCGGATCTCGACTTCGATTTCGGTTGGATGGCAGTGACAATAAAAACGATTTCTGGTGGATTGTCGATTCGAGATCCCACGACGTTATCAGTTGCTGTTTATTTTCAGCCATTGCAATTCCATGCTAATTTTCTGAAATAAATGTTTTATTTTACACAGTATTTTTCATTTCATAGATATATATAAAAATCTGAAATATCCCCTTTTGACTTCAACCAATATTAAATATTAATTCTCTGGTATCTAAATATGATACGAACTGATAGCTAAATGTGATATGAACAGTACATTACATTTTACCTATGAAACACGTAACTCTTACTGGATTAGGCATTAAACAGCTTTTAAATGCCAGTCCATTAAAACCTACGTGCAAAGTAGGGTGGAAAATATTCACATAACTTTTCACGTAACTATAACATGATTATTATTTTGAGTGTAGTACGAAATTAATTAAATTCGATTCCTCTATCACTATCCGAGCAAAGTCAAACATCAAAAAGAAAACAAATTGAAATCTGATTATACAGCAATATCAGATTAAAATCTAAATATGATTTCAACTCATCAATTTTTCAATGGATATAACATTACGTCATCATTTTGCTGTTCACTTTAGGAAAAAACACTTGCGAGAAAAATGTTTTGTGAATCTCCAAAAAACATAATATTGAATGCAACAACTTAATGAATACATTAAAATAGGGGAGAAATTCCAGAAAATGCTTAGCAGATCATCAGACTCGACCTTTTCCGATTTGGATGAAACTTTGCACATGGCCTCAGTATGGCAAACCATAAGTTTTGAACCGATGGAAAGGTCAATCCGACTGACGACTGATTTTTAAAAAGGGCGTATGTATTTTTGCATTTCACAAAAATTGCCTTTTTCAAATCGTTGCAACTCGGAAGTCGTTAATTGTACAAAAAATGGCGATCAGCAAGAAGTTGTAGGGAATCGATTAGGCACTCTAAAAAAAATATAAAAAAATATTTTTTTGATTTTCTCAATAATTACAAAATAATCCGAAAAAGTTAAATGAAAAAAAATCAGGGTTTCAATTTTTTTTTATAACTTTTATTTTAAATCTGTTATTAAAACCTACATATTTATGGCTATCCCATCCGTGCCTTTTGAAAAATGAAAAGGTTACAGCTAAAACAGTACACTCAAAATAATAATCATGTTATAGTTACGTGTAAAGTTATGTGAATATTTTCCACCATACTTTTCACGTAGATTTTAATGGACTGGCATTTAGAAGCTGTTTAATGCATAATCTAGAAAAAGTTACGTGTTTCATAGGTAGAATGTAATGTATTGTTCATATCCCATTTACCTATCAGTTCATATCAAATTTAAACACCAGAGAATTACTTTTTTATATAATGGTTGAAGTCAAAAGGGAGATTTCAGATGTTTATATAAATCTATGAAATGAAAAATACAATGAAAAATAAAACATTTATTTCACAAAATTAGCATATAATTTCAATAGCTTAAAAAGAAACTAATAACGTCGTGGTATCTCAAATCGACAAGCCTTCAAAAATCGTTTTTGTTGTCACTGCCATCCAACCGAAGCCGCAGTCGAGAGTCGAGAACTCCCACAACATAACCGGTGCAGGTTAAAGTCGCATTACATGGTTCCAGTATCTCTTGCTTCATACCGATTTCGAACTCGTTTTTCAGTGGACTAACGGCCTGTTTCGGCAGGAGCGGGCAAACTTCCGGACTCACGCAGGCACTCGGTCCGGTTGAACACATGAAAACTTTTATACTTGAATGGTCCGGACGATGTAGTCAAAAACTGTAACTAATAAAACATTTTTCTCTAATATATTCACTACTTACACTTTAGCCCTGTTCGCCATTTTCAAAATCGAGTTTTTCACACTGGAAATTCACGTAGATTGTTTGACGTTTGGTCAATTCACGTAAACCTTATGTGATGACATTCATTGACATTAATCATTTTAGGGGATGTTCGTATAACATTCATTTTCGTCACGTAAAATATTCAATTTGACATTTGAAACCATTTTACGTGATTTTTCAAGTAAATCGAACGTGAATTTTTATTTGAGTGTATACGGGTGCATGCAAATGATCAAGTTCTTCTCGTTGTAATTCGGAAACCGTTCATCGTATAAAAATGGCGTCCAGGAAGAAGTTGTAGGGAATCAATAGGGCACTCTAAAAAAAATATATGCTGAAAAAAATTCGATCTTTTTTCTTAATAATTTTAAAATGAACCAAAAAAATTTAATTAATACTTATTTGTTAATTTATATATTTATTTTTTTTATTTGTTTATTTATTTATTTATTTACTTATTTATTTATATATTTATTTATTTATTTATTTATCTATCTATTTATTTATTTATTTATTTATTTATTTATTTATTTATTTATTTTTTATTTATTAATTTATTAATTAGTATATTTATTTATTTATTTATTCAATCATTTATTTATTTATTTATTTATTCATTTATTCATTTATTTATTTATTTAATTATTTATTTATTTATTTATTTATTTATTTATTTATTTATTTATTTATTTATTTATTTATTTATTTATTTATTTATTTATTTATTTATTTATTTATTTATTTATTTATTTATTTATTTATTTATTTATTTATTTATTTATTTATTTATTTATTTATTTATTTATTTATTTATTTACTAATTTATTTATTTGTTTATTTATTTATTTATTTATTTGTTCATTTATTTATTCATTTATTTATTTATTTATTATTAGGACAATGCTCATCTGACAACAAGTCTGAATGAACTAGACTATAAACTAATAAAACTAATTAAAAATGGTAATAATTAAACTTATGCTATAGCAACCGACGATGAAACTGTAAAGAGGTCATAATGAAGTCAAACACATCGCTGAATTTGTTGAAACGGCGAGTCATTGCCAAAATTGGGCTGTTGCTAGCATAGTTGATATTGCGCAGATCAGTGTGCAGTAATGATCGAGGCCGAAGAACACGTGCTGGAGCATACAGGTTAATCTGTGATAGAAGATCCGGAACATCATATTCAGCCAGTAGTAGCTTAGATACTAAAGTGGCTTGTGAAGCACGTCGACGATCAGCTAAAGATTTAATCCCCAATAGTTGACAGCGATCTTCATACGGTGGAAGGCTCAACGGTAATTCCCGTAAAGCATAACGCACGAATTTACGTTGCACAGCTTCTATCCTTTGAATTCATAAAGGGTTGTATGGACAGCAAACAACATTCGCAAATTCCAGCTGTGAACGAACCAATGAGCAATATAGCGATTTTAAACAAAGTGGGTCACGAAATTCACTCGAGATTTTAAATATGAATCTAAGTAAACGGTTTGCTTTGTCAATCGTTGATGAAAGATGGCGGGTGTACGTTAGTTTTTCATCCAGAATAACACCTAGATCTTTGACGTGATCAACGAGTTGCAGTTGAGTGCCAGCGACGGTGTAATTAAAATTAAACATGCTTCTCGTACGATGATAGCTTATGACGGAACATTTAGAAACACAGAGATCCATTCTGTTTCTCACACACCATTCGTACAACAAATTAACAAGATGTTGCAACTCACAACAATCAGCTTCTTTGCGAATAATGAGAAATATTTTCAAATCGTCAGCAAAAAATAATTTGCCACCATGTCTTAAGCCAAATACAGCATCGTTCACAAACAACGAAAAAAGAAGTGGTCCTAGAGTACTTCCCTGACGAACTCCTGAGAAACTTGCAAATAGTTCAGACAGGGATGCAAACGGTAGCGGTAGAATATATTTATCCTTGTACATTATACACATTCAAAATTCTACAGCCTGCTACAACTGCTTGATGGTACATTTACCGCAGAGAGAGTACCAGCGACGATCAGAACGGTACAGGTAGAAACAAATTTTGCTCTACTTCATTCTACCATTTCTTGATGGTACGGCCTTGTACTGCTGCTGGAAGCTCCCGTAGATTTCAAAAATGTACTGTAGCTTCCTACCGCCAACGAAAAAAAAGTATTCTACTGCGGACACAAATGTACTCTACTGCGGATGAAAAAGTAATTTACAGCTGCGGACGAAAACGTATTCTACCGCTGTACTTTACGGTGTTTGCTCAGAAGGTGTGTAGTGAAAGGTTGATTGAATTAATCTTTCACATGCATAAGTATTATTTTTGCGAAAAGACGAACTATTTATCTATTTGAACAACTAATTATATTTTATTGAACTAGAAATTCGTTGATATTATTCTTTAATCTTTTTGAACGATGCAATTTGTTATCTGGTATCAAGACCTGTTTTTACATTAAGAATTGCATTTGCATGAGCCTATCTTGTAAAATTTTTGTTTTGACTATATTTTATGTTTAGAATAATCCAGACTAATAAAAGATTAAAATTTATGGTTATAGAAATGCATTCATCTTACATAGGGTTATTGTACTAATAATCATTTCATTTGTGGAGCTAACCGAAACACAGAAGCCTTTTCCTGTAATCTAGCCATGCATACAATAAATTTAGGCTGTGTTTACAACCCAATAGAAGCTAGGTTTCATTAAATAAGGACAAGAAGAAATTTGATTTCCTCTTCGAACCTTTTGTCGATGTTACTATCTTTAAAGATGTATTTTTATTGAACGATCAGTATTGCTTGTACAACTCTTGCCCAACTAGAAAAATCAAATGTCGAGTTTAAAGAAATCGTTAAGTATTTCGCTACGTTCAGAATTTTAGTGACTCGAAGTGGAAATCATTTTAGTCAGAATTTTTTTTTAATAAAACCCAAGCAAAAGAATAATTCATCGTAAAATCTATAAAAGCTGAGTTGAATTTTAATTGATTCCGGTAAACATGAGGATAAAACCTGTTTTAATCCACCTAGTGGTGTAATGATGCCTTTCTCATGTACATATAATATTGTGGTGTTCTATTCAAAAATTTTCTCTTTGATTTTTGAAAGAAACCAAGTGATTGTTGATGCATAACATACAGAATAAAACAGTGCTTTGATTGCGTAAGCCATCCTTAAAAGAACGACACTTCCGACACCGGAACCCGAGAACCGGTATAATCGAAGTCGGTTCGTACGGCCACCAGCTAACATGACACACAAACTCTTCTAGTACGCACCCTATAACTCAGGATTCGGAAGTCGGATCCGGATGAAATTCAGGAATTCCGTATGGGACCGGAAGACCTTTCATTTGAATCTAAGTTTGTGGAAATCGGTCAAACCATCGCTGAGAAAAGGGAGTGAGATCCATTTGGGTATATATGACCACTATTTCCGGTACTTCCGGAACCGGATACCGGAAACCAGGATAGCCGGAATTGATTTGTTTAGTTGCCTACTGATAATGACTATCGATTTGTGTAGGTTTGAGACCAATTCAGAAAATTTTTATGTTTTTTTTCGCCGGTTTAAGTGACGGTGTACAATATTGAACACACTTTACCCTATAATGCCGGAACCAAAAGTCGGATCCGGATGAAATTCAGGAATTCCGTATGGGACCGGAAGACCTTTCATTTGAATCTAAGTTTGTGGAAATCGGTCAAACCATCGCTGAGAAAAGTGAGTGAGATTCATTTTGGTATATATGACCACTATTTCCGGTACTTCCGGAACCGGATATCGGGAACCAGGAGAGGCGGAATCGGTTTGTTTAGTTGCCTACTGATAATGACTATCGATTTGTGTAGTTTTGAGACCAGTTTAGAAAATTTTGTACGTTTTTTGTTTCGCCGGTTTAAGTGACGGTGTACAATATTGAACACACTTTACCCTATAATTCCGGAACCAAAAGTCGGATCCGGATGAAATTCAGGAATTCCGTATGGGACCGGAAGACCTTTCATTTGAATCTAAGTTTGTGGAAATCGGTCAAACCATCGCTGAGAAAAGTGAGTGAGATCCATTTTGGTATATATGACCACTATTTCCGGTACTTCCGGAACCGGATACCGGGAACCAGGATAGCCGGAGTCGGTTTGTTTAGTTGCCTACTGATAATGACTATCGATTTGTGTAGTTTTGAGACCAGTTTAGAAAATTTTGTACGTTTTTTGTTTCGCCGGTTTAAGTGACGGTGTACAATATTGAACACACTTTACCCTATAATGCCGGAACCGGAAGTCGGATCCGGATGAAATTCAGGAATTCCGTATGGGACTATGAGACCTTTCATTTGAATCTAAGTTTGTGGAAATCGGTCAAACCATCGCTGAGAAAAGTGAGTGAGATCCATTTTGGTATATATGACCACTATTTCCGGTACTTCCGGAACCGGATATCGGGAACCAGGATAGCCGGAATCGATTTGTTTAGTTGCCTACTGATAATGACTATCGATTTGTGTAGTTTTGAGACCAGTTTAGAAATTTTTTTACGCATTTTGTTTCGCCGGTTTAAGTGACGGTGTTCAATATTGAACACACTTTACCCTATAATTTCGCAACCGGAAGTCGGATCCGGATGAAATTCAGGAATTCCGTATGGGACCACGAATCAACCACCTTTCATTTGAATCCTAGTTTGTCAAAATCGGTTCAGCCATCTTCGAGAAAACCTAGTGAGATTATTGGACACATACACACACACGCACACATACACATACACACACACACACACACACACACACACACACACACACACACACACACACACACACACACACACACACACACACACACACACACACACACACAGAGAGACAGACATTGCTCAGCTCGATGAACTGAGTCGAATGGTATATGACACTCGGCCCTCCGGGCCAATTTTCACTGGTCGGTTTTTCAAGTGATTGCATAACCTTTCTATATGAGAAAGGCAAAAATACAAATGGTAAACTTTTGTTTTACTAATATACGTAGGATGCTTTCTAGCGATCATCATCAGCACAAATTAAATTTCGGATTATTACATAATTTACTGAAATTGAAAAGCTAATAACGATTTCAGAAAGATATAGTCTTCAATATCTGAATATTTTCCATGTTTTTAGCAGAAAGCCTAATGTTTTTTCGAGCACACTTAAATAAATCGATTTTGTGGGACCAAAGATGATATTTTACCAGGTTTTAATCCAAACCGACCAAAATAGCAGTAATGCTCTATAGCTTACCAATCTCGTGTATTTACAATTTTTATGTAAATGTCCTCAAACTTCAGTATGGAGCGATAAATAATCTATATATATATATATATATATATATATATATATATATATATATATATATATATATATATATATATATATATATATATATATATATATATATATATATATAAAAATGGATGTAAGTTTGTATGTTTGTAACGCCATAACTTCGGAACTACTGAACGGATTGCTACCAAACTTGGCACAGGTACTACTTGCATTTCAGAGATGGTTTAGGGAGCATTTTTATAGGGGAGGGAGCGTAGCAAGTGTAATTAACAGGAGGGGGTCATGAAAAAATTCATATAACTTGACAAGAATAGATACGTTTTGAAGACCATAGAAACATTTTGCATACATTAGATATGACTTTACGGGGGGTGGATGTAACAAGTGGCTTTAAAAAGGGGGGTGTAATGTTCGAAATCTAATTTGGCGAGAATCGATACGTCTTTTTGACCATAGAAACAGTTTGCAGATATTAGATATGATTATATGGGTGGTGGATGTAGCAAGTGCCTTTAAAAAGGGGGGGGGGGGTGTAATGTAATAACTCCGGAACTAATTAACGGATTGCTATCAAACTTGGTGCAGATACTTTTTGCTCTTAAGAGATGATCATAAGGGTATTTTCGTGGGGGAGGAAGCGTAGCAAGTGTCTTTAACAAGGGGGGGGGGGGGGTGTCATGAAAAAATGTGTCTAATTTGACGAGAATCGATACTTTTTGTAAACCATAGAAACATTTTGCATTCCGTAGGCATGATTATATGGGGGTTGGATGTACCTTTAAAAATGAATTTTAGAATGTTTAAAACGGCATAACTCCAAAACTACTGAACGTATTGAAATCAAACTTGGTACTTCTTGCTCTTCAGAGATGATCATTAGGACATTCTCAGGGGAGAGAGTGTGTAGCAAGTGTTCTTAATTTGAGGAGGCCATGTCGAAATTTATCTTATTTAAAGAAAATTGATACTTTTTAAAACCATACATACATTTTGAAAAGCTTAAATGTGGTTTTAAGGATATTTGTGGAAGGTACTTTTTATCATTCAGGGGTGTTCACGAAAAGCTTAGATATTAATGACAAAGATTTATCGTAACATTTTCTTATTCGTCGTCAAACAAGATAGGGGGTCGGATTCAGACTAGGAGAAGGGGATCTTGAAAATCAATTTTCATCTTGAATTTTTCATAAAATAAGAGAGGGGCAAGAATGTCGAGATTGTACTAGATAGTATTGCTATCGTTACAGATACTTCGTACACTACTAAGAGGTGGTTATAAGGGTTATCAGGGAGGAGAGCTGTAGTAAGTTCACTAATAAATAGGGAGTTCAATATAAAATTTATTCGACGAGAAACGATGCCTCTTGACAAATACAGATACTACTTTTATGTCAATGTAGATTAAAAGGTTATTTTAAGGGAGAGGGAGAGCAGCAATTGCTCCAAACATGGGAAGTGTAAGGTAAAATTGATTGAATAGCAACATAAAACTGCTCAGAGTATTACACTAAGTAGGACAACTTCGGGAATTTTGTTCGGCCTTTTCTTCCCGAAACATTTCCGAGCAACGCCGGGTCATTCAGCTAGTTCAGTATAAAATTATGAAGAAATGAGTCTCAGCTCAGCTCTACCGATCGATCGGTAAATAATACTTTTTACTGATCTTATTGTTGAGCTGTTCGAAAGTCAGCAATATTTTTTTCTTATTAGAGGAGGGTGGCCCAAACTTCCCACTGTAGGCTAAGTCGCCATTCCAGCGTTTCTCAGATATAGCGTGGGTGTTAGCTCTACCTAACCTAACCTAACCTAACAATTATCATAAAGGTTTCCGTTTGACAGAGTCAATGCAGTTGAAATTATTTGTGTATCAGAGATTTAATTTTCTTCGAGTTTACTGAAGTGGCTCTAGGCATGTAAATATACTAGATATTTTATAACACAATAGGTGCATTTGTTTCTTGGGAAGCTTTCGATTGATATAACCGATTTTGACTCAATTCTGTGTTTAGTGCGTAACAGATTGAAAAGTGTAAAAACGGTAGTGGTCATAAGTCAACACTTTTCAGGTGGTCGTTAGGTTGCTGTCAGAGAGAACGCGATATGAGAAGCACCAACTTTTCTCTTTCTAATGCGACACCTTTGGGGCTGTCCATAAAAGACGTCACACTTTTTTTGACGATTTTTTACTCCCCCTCCCCCCTTTGTCACAAATTGTCACAAAAGCAAAGACCCCCCACCCCCCCTATGTCACATGTCACGAATTCAAAATAAATAAAATTCATCTCAATACATTCTCAATATGTATGACAAACCATACAAATATGAGGGAAAAATCGATTTATTACATGCTGTTATTAGATTAAAAAATATCCCTAAAACTACAAAATCATCGGAATTATTTTATCAATATCAATTATATAAATTAACAAAAGTATTTGGTTGGAATTGATGAAACATTTAGATCATCTGTTTTATTCCTCCTAGGGGTACACAGATATATTATTGTTTTAGGTAAATAATAATATTTACTTAGTATAGCATACAGGGCTGAGAAAATAAAGACCAAAACCTCATCAAAACGAGATCACTGCCGGATAATCTTTTCATGATCAGTTGATCAGTGAACTTTAAATCACATCGATCAATATCGGTACTGATCTTCCGTCACATAATGGGTAGTGATTTTGAGCTAAAATGATTCTTGATTTGTGTAAGCTCGATCATTGGATTATTTGATAAGCTTAGATGTTGGTGGAGGAAAATCACATATGATCAAGAGAAGACATGACATGATCTACTCCTGAAATCGTTGATCTCCCGCCTTTTTTCAAATGAAGTACAATTGAATAAACTGCATCAGAATCAGATAAGATAAATTCTTATGATATACTATTATCAATGCTAGAAAATCAAATTACTGAAAAATTGTCAGTGCATAACTTAAGTTAAACCGTTTGAAGGTATTTTTTTCTTTTTTACTCATATTTGGCAAAATTGATTAATTTCGCTAATTTACTCGCTCCTCCGTGCACTTTTGCTGATCACAACAGAAATGATTTCCTGCATCACTCATTTCCGAATTTACAAGAAGAAGCTTTTACATCAACAAATACACGTTTTCCTATAGAATGTAAACGTTTATTGTGGAGATTTTTTCAGGAAATAGGGCAAAGCAGTAATATAATTAGGTATTTTAAAAATGCGCTCATTGAAAATATTGGACGTCGCATTCCAAAAACCTCCCCCCCTCCCCCCTGTCACAAAAGGTCACGTTTTATAAAACACCCCCCTCCCCCTTGCGGCGTGACGTCTTTTATGGACAGCCCCTTTGGAAAAATAATATAAATGAACAATCAGCTGACGAGGATAGCAAGACAGCGATCATGCCAATGGAAATAAATTTGGATGATCTGCATATTATAACACAGTACAAAACTTTTTTTTTATTACATATGATTGACGGTAGTACAAATAGAGTATAACTGGGGACGGGTATAGGGTATAGCGTGATGGGATAGTCGATGCCTTTCACGCAGCCCGCCTGGGTTCGATTCCCAACCCCGCACATAGGGTCAGAAAGATTTTCTGGTCCGAAGAGGCGATTGACCTAAGATGTTAAAGCCTCTATAATTAAAACAAAAAAAAAATAGAGTATAATGAATCTAACTATGGCAGTTTAAGTTACTATTCTAATTTGTTTCTTTAGTGCTGTGTTTAATTATTGATTATATTTTAGTGTGAACCGCACTTATTAATCCGTTAATTTGTTCTTAAAATAACAAAACCTTCTAACAGGCAGACAGTTTCGAGTATTTCCATTCTGAGTGAGTTTTTCATTCATTTCGATCGAAATACTAATTAATTTTATTATTTTGTTCATATCACGGTTTGAATTATTTTACACGTATAAATATGTCATTTCGGAACTAGTCTTTCAATTTTATACGAAGTTAGTGAGAATCGATCAAACCATTTCAAAAATATCTTTCGCCCACTACTTTTCGGAACCAGTAAAGTCGAATTGAGTTTACTTGTCCATCAATTAACAAGTCCATTAAAACATGAATAATTTATTGAACTAATCACACAGTCACTGTGCGAACTAAGTGAACTGATTCAAACGGTATAAGACTCTCGGCCCTACGAGCCTCTATTCAAAAGTTGATTCTCACAGCGATTACATAATTTATTTATTTGAAATACATAAATAATTCTGCAACTTAGTAATTTTACTTTTTGTGTGACGAAAAGCAAGCAAAATTTCTCCCCTCGCACTGACAACTTCAACGAGAGCTCTTCTCTTTCACATATATACACCACTGTTGTATAAAGTGTTCACGCATCATGAGTGCGTTTGTTTATTTCCTTTTACCTCTTCCACTGAATCGCACCAAAGTGCTAGAGCATTAGCTAAAAAAATCTCTGAGGTGGATGCAGATACTTTCACAGACGTGTACACGTCGGTGAGCACTCATGCTGTATAGTTTGCGTAGAAGAAGCATGGACACGCAAAATCAGCAAAATAAAACAATTTATCATAAAATTTTCGGTTTTCCTTGCAAATTTTTCATAGCAAGGCCAGATCTACTCTCTATTAATTGAAGTTCACAGAAGTGTTCGCTCACCATCACGTGCCAGTGGTCACTTGGGTGTATAGACGAGAGCGCGTGTGAGCGATTCATGCGAAGAGAATGTGTTTCACTCGCGCCAGCTGCTTTAACCACAAGCACACACTCAAATGCTGTCTATTCGACACTGAAAAGAAGTGCGCTTTCCTCTTTGTGCGATGCTTCGTTTTTTGCATCCTCGGTGTGGACAAGAATCTGACGCCAGCGTGTATCACTCTGGTGAAATGCCATCTCTGTTACGGTTAACGAGATATGTTCGGAGCCATTGACAAAATCTGGTCGTACACCCTAGTTTGCTCAGCTTGGTTAACAAAATTTTATGATTCACAGAGTCAAAAGCAGCTTTAAGGTCAGTGTAGACCGTGTCTATCTGGAATTTGCTGAACATTTGCTCGGTGCAAAACGCTGCTAATATAATGGCGACAAGCTGATAATAGAGTAGTATTGATGATTGATTCGATCTTAGATTCAACAAACAGCGACGTGATTCCTCGGTAATTAACGACGTTACACTTGTCACCTTTTTTATAAACCGGGAACATTATAGACCGTTTAAAATCAGTTGGAAACGATTGCTGCTGGAGCGACAAATTGAAGATATGCGCTAGTGGCACTGCTAAAATGTCCGAACATTCTATTCAATATAGCGGATGGCATGGCGCTCATACCTGGAGCATACAGCGACTTGATTTTCTGAACGGCTGAAATAGTTATTTGATCGGAGATAAAACCTACAGATTGATGGCTATTCCATCCGTGCCTTTTGAAAAATGAAGAAGTTACAGCTAAAACAAATTACAGATATATTCGAATTTTCAAGTTTCCGTTGAAAAATAATCATTTAAACAGTAGAACTAACGTAACTACGTCAAAGCGAATAATCACATGTAGAATCAAAGAGGTGTGCCAGTTGACTACCTATTGTTTACAACCAACGTACGTATCGGCGTATTACTTACCTAAATTCTACCTGTTTCACATATAAATAGCTATGCATCGTAAAACAGATATTAGTTTATAACAAATCTCTTTCGAAACAGTTACAATACTACAATATGGTTTTCCCAAAGTGTTGTTAACTTTTTCCAATTAACAGAAACCATAATTGGAAAACTAGAAGCTCAAAAGTTCAAGCTTGCATTGAACACCACGTTAAGCATTTGTGATAGCTGTCGTAGGCGGGCTCATAAGGAAAGTCATACGTCGGAAACAGAAGGACAGTCAAAAACAGAACCACAACCATCCACATCGCAATACGATTTAGAGTAAGTACCTTCAGCAGCTTCAATCAACTCAGCATCTTCTGAAGCATCAGTCGCGGCTTAGTATTCAAGAGCACACAACATTGAACTCTTCAGAAGGGCATCACAGGAATCAACGTGTCTCTGATATCAACGAAGAAAACCCGGAATGTTAATTATCATCGAGAAAAATATTTGGATATTTCAAGAGGTATAAAAAAACAAATATTCGGGTTCCCGGCGGATGAAGAAGAATCCAGAATTACTCAAAACGAAAGCAGCAGAGTTGGATGTAGTGATTACTAAATTGATAGAGCAGTTTGCTAAGCCCGATTGCACTAGGAATGAAAAAGTGCGTTTGTTGTCAGTCTTGCCAAACTCGTAGTCAAAGGAGAAAATAGCCACCCAATTCAAGGCGAACAAATACATTGTGTCGGAGGCAAGAGAATCAACGGACAAAAAAAGCCAAGAAACAAACGGGACGCAGCAGGAACGAAACGATAGAAATTGAGGTGCTTCAATATTTCAACAACGAAGAGCGAAGCAGAGTAATGCAGGAATCAAAAGATTGCGTCACAATCAAAATGAATGGAAAGTGTGAACGCAAACAAAAACGATTGCTTTATTCATCATTGAAAGAAATTTATTTGGGTTATAAGGAGGAATTTCCAGATCGAACTATTGGATTTAGTACATTTGCAGCATTAAGACCAAAACACTGCAAGTTGCTTGGAAGTTCTGGTTCACATAACATATGTGTTTGCACAATCCATGAGAATGTTTCATTAATGATTCATGCTGTTGAAAAATATTTGAAGTATGATGATAAGAATTATTATTTAAAAAAGCTATTATGTGACTCATCAAAAAGATCCTGCTACCTCCGTGAATGCAAAAGTTGTCCAGCGACACAAGATCTGGAGAGAAGCGTTCTAGACAATTTCGAGGAACGTGATTTGTCTGAGATAAGATTTGAACAGTGGATTTCTACCGACATATGTGATCTAGAGAAATTTGTGAAACCAGTAGAAGAATTTGCAGCATATTTTTGCGAAAAATTAGAAAAATTTTCGACCCATGATTTTATTAAAAATCAGCAATCTGATTTTCTTAAAAAGGCAAAATCTTATTTAAAGACAGGAGAAATTGTAATAATTTGTGATTTTTCAGAAAATTGTTCATTTGTGCTTAAGGATGCTGTTCAAAGCCACTATTGGAGCAAATGATCAACCAACCATTCATCCGTTTGAAATTTAAGTTTGAAAAATAAGTATGACGATAAGAATTATTATTTAAAAAAGCTATTATGTGACTCATCAAAAAGATCCTGCTACCTCCGTGAATGCAAAAGTTGTCCAGCGACACAAGATCTGGAGAGAAGCGTTCTAGACAATTTCGAGGAACGTGATTTGTCTGAGATAAGATTTGAACAGTGGATTTCTACCGACATATGTGATCTAGAGAAATTTGTGAAACCAGTAGAAGAATTTGCAGCATATTTTTGCGAAAAATTAGAAAAATTTTCGACTCATGATTTTATTAAAAATCAGCAATCTGATTTTCTTAAAAAGGCAAAATCTTATTTAAAGACAGGAGAAATTGTAATAATTTGTGATTTTTCAGAAAATTGTTCATTTGTGCTTAAGGATGCTGTTCAAAGCCACTATTGGAGCAAATGATCAACCAACCATTCATCCGTTTGAAATTTATTATAGAGAATCAGAAGAGCTTAAACATTTGAGTTTCATTGTGATTTCAGAAGTACTTGAACACGATATCAACGCGGTTCAAGTGTTTATTTCACACTTAATGTCATTTATGAAAGACAAAATTCAAATTAAAAAAGCAATATTTACGTCTGACGGAGCTGCCTCGCAGTACAAAAACAGAAAAAAATTTGCAAGTCTGTAAATTTCAATCAATGTATAACATTGATGCTAAGTGGCATTTTTTTGTAACTTCTCATGGCAAAGGACCTTTTGATGGACTCGGGAGTAATTTAAAGCGAATGGCACGCCGTGAAAGCTTGGCTAAACTACATGAACACCCAATCACAACTGCAAATAATTATATGAATGGGCAGAGCAGAGACGTCGAGATGCATTCACGACCATGTCTTTTTGTTACGTGTCACAAGAAGAATATGAATGGGATGTGACCGAGTGGAGTACTGTTTATAAGGATACCAAAATGATTCCAGGCACACAGAAATACCATTCTTTCGTTCCGATTTCAGAAACCCTATTTGTCACAAGACTGTATTTGAATGACGATGCACGTAGTACTCATACAATTTTCAAAAACTTTAAACCTTAAATATAATTAAGAATTATTCATGTACATGTAATAATTGTAGATATAGCTAGCAAAAAACCAATTTAAATAAATATAAAAAATGGTGTTATAATTAAATATCCAAGTATCTCAAGAACAGCTACTTTTAGAAGAAAGGATATCATGAACAAATTTATTGCCTTCAATCTGTAAAATAATATTCTACTGTTTAAATGATTATCTTTCAACGAGAACTTGAAATTTCGAATATATCTGTTAATTGTTTTAGCTGCAACTGCTTCATTTTTCAAAAAGCACGGATGGGATAGCCTTCAATCTGTATGTTTTTATAAGAGTTTCAAAATAAAAATTATCCAAAAAAAACCCTGATTTTTTTAAATTTAATTTTTTTAATTCATTTTGAAATTATTGAGAAAAAATCGATTATTTTTTAGTGTATATTTTTTAGAGTGCCCTATTGATTCCCTACAACTTCTTCCGTTACACCATTTTTATACGATGAACGGTTTCAGAATTACAACGAGAAGAACTTGATTATTTGCATGCACCCGTAAACTGTTTTAGCTGTAACTTTTTCATTTGTCAAAATGCACGGATGGGATAGCCATCGATCTGTAGGTTTTAATAACAGTTTTGAAACAAAAATTATCAGAAGAAAATTTAAACCCAGATTTTTTTTATTTAACTTTTTCAGATTATTTTGTAATTATTGAGAAAAAAAAGGCGGGTGAGTAATGTCAGAGACATAACTGGATGTCGTGAATACGAGAAAATAATATAATTTGAAGTGATACACCTACATTAAAGTACAGATTAGTTACATTAAACAGCTACTATTCTACAACTATATATTCCAAACTTGAAACAATTCTTTTTTAATTTGCTAATATAGGAAGCTAGGTACGACAAAATTGTAGTTTATTTTTATTGAAGCTATAAAGTTCGAAGATATCTGATTCTTCTCGAAATTTCAGTACGAGACAATTGCAATGGCCTGATCTGAAAAGTATCTACGATCTTCGGTATGCAAGAGTGATTCTAATAATAATAATAATAATAATAATAATAATAATAGTAATAATAATAATAATAATAATAATAATAATAATAATAATAATAATAATAATAATAATAATAAAAATAATAATAATAATAATAATAATAATAATAATAATAATAATAATAATAATAATAATAATAATAATAATAATAATAATAATAATAATAATAATAATAATAATAATAATAATAATAATAATAATAATGATAATACAGATTAATCTGTATATATGGCAACCCTGTTTCGCAAGGCATATTTTCACACGACCCCATACTAGTATAACGATGTGTTCAACATTCGCTTTCGCATTGCCGTTCGTACTTGAATGAGTTAGTGACGGTACAAATCTGCCATCTTTTCGGTGGCATCGTGCTGACGGTGTCTCGTACGTTCAGAGTAGCTGCTTTAACTTAAATGACGCTATTTCTCACATCACATTTCCTTTTATACGTGCTAGTGGTAGCGGCGGACGGACGTCCCCTTTGTTAGAATTCCTTTCCTATACGCAGAACGGGAAACAGTGAAACGATATAAAAGAGAGAGTTATCAGAGCGGCAGCCAGTAATATTGAATTGATCGTCGAGCTGTTAACAGCATATTGTGGAGCAACAGTTAAGGGCAAGGCAAAGTCCCGCTCAAACCGTGCTGGTCTGAAGTGCCCAGTTGGCGGCATAATCCATCGTTTGCCTCGGAAGGGGAACTACGCCGAGCGTGTCAGTGCTGGTGCATCGGTCTATCTGGCGGCAGTGATGGAATACTTGGTTGCCGAAGTGTTGGAATTGGCCGGTAACGCTGCCCATGACAACGAAAACGAAAATCATCCCACGCCATCTGCAGCTGGCGGCCATCCGTTGAAAACCCCGTCCTTTTCAGGATGACCACATCACTGTGATAAAGAAATATTTAGAATTGCTTTAAGTTTAGCCAGTTCTGATACGCCTGGAAAGTAGAATGCGCAAATCAAGTGGAAACATTTGTTCTAACAATTTTTGTTTTCGGCCGCATACTAAAGTAATCGCGACAAAAATACATATTGATCTGTGGCAACTCTGTTTCGCACGGCATATTTGTAAACTAGTATAAAGATGTGTTCAAAATCATCACTTTCGCTCCCATCTTGATGAATCTTTTGGTAGGAAATATTGAGATCTGAGATGGTTCTCGTGTGTGTCTTGTTTCGGCAATGGGCCTTGCTAGACTTTTTGGCTGCCTTTTTCGGTGTCATTGTGCTGACGGTGTCTCGTGCATTCATATCGGGAAACAATGAGACGACAGGTCCTCGATGTTGCTGTCGTGTGTCTTGTTTCGGGAAGAGTTGCTCAGCAAATGGTAGGAAAAATGAACCATTCAACTTTTATATGGATGCTCTTGTATAGATACAGACATCTCGCGTTCTGATTGACTGGTGCTGTCATGGGTTAAATCAAACAGGTTTTTCAATAGTGTACTATTGAAAAACTTCAATATTGTTGTAATACACGTTCAAGTTGAAGATTTTCGATTCTATTGGTAGTTAGATTATATAAATCCTTCCACAGATCACTGAGCTATGAGCTTTCAAAATAGGAGAAAGGCAACCGCGCCTTATGAATTATCTTCTTTGATACTCGTTTATACCAAACATTTCAGAAAAGTTTAATTGTGAACTATTTAAGAATATGTCACACAACTGAAAGTTTTATCATAAAATTGTGATCATATTTCCGATGGCATGTAGCAAGAATTATGTTGATTCGTTAGATATAACAGGAGATATCCACGATCAAAAACTTATCACTATTTTTGAAAAGGCACCCCATAGTAAAGTAAGTCGTATTCCCGACAGAATGAAAAAAAAATTTACAGTGTATATTTTTTTTAGAGTGCCCAATCGATTGATTCCCTAAAACTTCTTCCTGAACGCCATTTTTGTACAAGTAACGGTTTCCGAGTTACAACGATTTGAAAAAGGCAATTTTTGTGAAATGCAAAAATATATACGTACATTTTAAAAATCAGTCGTGATTGACCTCTCCATCGGTTCAAAACTTATGGTTTGCCATACTGAAGCCATGTGCAAAGTTTCATCCAAATCGGAGAAGGTCGATTCTGATTTGTCACTTTTTTGTCTACTCATTCCTTAAATTGCTCAGAGCTAATTCAATAAGGCGATACAAAAATGCAAAAGTAAATATCAATGAAACATCTATTCCTTCAATCCTATGTCGCGTTTTGCAAAATGTTTCGACTTCCTGTGGCGGTTGGCCTGAATCACAACCGTGATTTAAAAGTCTTAACTTCCTGATCGTAGTGAAGTTATTCTAATTGCGGAGAAGTATGGTAAAAGATGCTTAATGAATATTGTGTTATTAATGACAATTTCTTTGATAGCCATTCTTCTTAATTGCATTGATTTTTTGCAGAAGGAAGCTGGCCACAGTAACATGGCTTCTCAGCAGAGGGTTGGTTTAAACGTTATGTTGCTACAGTTAAATGTGGAAAATAATTCCATTTGTTTTATTTCTTAAATAGGCCATATAAACTGCGAAAATTTCACCAAACGCAAAATTATTCCTTAACTCTTTCTTGATTTCTGATACTGGAAGTGATAAATTGTTGGTGACAATCAGCTTAAGTAATCCTAAAAACCCTTCTTAATCCACCTAGTGGTATGATAATGACTTTCTCTTCTTCCGTAAAAGTCTCATGAAAATATATTTCATACTTTTATTAAATAATTTCGGATATTAATTTTGACCCCAATTTTTTTTATTCAATATTATAATATAATTTTTAGGCACACTGCTGAAGCTCTAAGATGCCAAGGGTATTTACTAATCTTAAATACGACTAACTTAAAACTAGAATAGTATCATTATGTATTGTAGTATCGGGGTAGCGGATACTCGAGGATTCAGCTTTCAGCAGGCGATCGGCAGTGGCCGGTGAATTGAATATTGCATGAGGGTCTTCCATATGGAGTTGGTGAATGTCCATGTTGGCCGCATCCTTCGGTCCGTGTGGGTCCACGGGAAACAACTCCAGGCTACGAAGGCCCGGCGGGTGGCCCGCATGCTGGTCATCGACTGGAGCGGTCTTTCGTGGGCGGTAATGATGATATTGCCGAAGAGAATGAAAGAGCAGTAAATATTGTGGAAAACGTGGTAAAAAGGGAATGTGGGAACAAAATAACTGAAAACGACAGAGATCTAATTAGTTGTCATCGAGATGGAGAAGAGACAGAGAAGGGGGACGAAAAAGGTTAGTAACAAAAAAAAGATCTTGTTAGTTCCAATGAAGATGATGGACAGGGACGGGAATCGTGAGAATCGGGCGGATGTTAGTGTCGAACCTGTAGGTGGAGTTTATACTTTCTGAGCGATGAATAACATATTACACTTGAATATCAATGTGTTTAAGGTACTGGTATATGAGAAGCATATATGAACTATCCCGACTCGCCAACACATCCCGAACCGGAACCTCATGTGGCCTACCTTTGGCCCTAAGGGATTCCAGTAGCTTCGACCTGGCGTCACGATACTCTACGCACGACCACACGACATGCTCGACGTCCTGATAACCGTCGCCACAGGTGCATAGACCGCTCTACGCAAGCTTAACACGCCGGAGATGTGCGTTGAAAGTGTAGTGATTTGACATGAGCCGCGACATAACACGAATGAAATCGCGACTCACGTTCATCCCCCTGAACCAAGGTTTCGTCGATACCCTAGGGATAATGGAATGTAACCATCGTCCCAGTTCGCCATTGCTCCATGAAGTTTGAAAACTTTTGAGAGTTTTCTGACGAGAGATACTGAAAAATTCATTGAAGCAGATTGGTCTTTCTAATGCGCCCACCTTAGCCAATGAGTCTGCCTCTTCAATGACCGGAATGGAACAATGCGAAGGGATCCAAACTAACGATATTGATTAAGACCGTTCAGATAAAGTTCTCAATTTTCCCGTATTTTCCCCACTAAATATGGGGGATACTTTCCTGGCTTCATTGCCCGGAGAGCTTCTATTGAGCTTAGACTATCCGTGACAATGAGGTGATGGTCTTTGGGCAAGGTTTCAATGATCTCGAGGGTGTACTGAATAGCAGCAAATTCTGCGACGTAAACTGAAACCGGATCACCGAGTTTGTGAGAAGCGGTGGTGTTTTGATTGAAGATGCCGAAGCCTGTGGACCTGTTAATGTTTGATCCGTCAGTGTAAAACACCTTTTCACAGTTGACTGTTCTAAATTTATTATGAAATATATTAGGGGCCACTCGATGGCGTACCTGATCCGGAATTCCAAGAATCTCTTCTTTCATGGATGTGTCTAAAAACACAGTGGAATCAGAAGTATCCGAGAAATGAGCACGGTTGGAAACAAACGAAGAAGGATTAATGTTCTGAGCCATGTAATCAAAATACAAGAACATAAAACGGGTCTGAGAATTGAGCTCGACAAGCCTTTCGAAGTATTCAATCACCATCGGATTCAAGATATCGCATCGGATAAGCAATCGATATGAGAGATCCCAGAATCAATTTTTCAATGGTAAGACGCTCGCGAGCACTTCAAGACTCATCGTATGAGTCGACTGCATGCAACCCAAGGCAATACGCAAACAACGATACTGAATTCCTTCCAGTTTAATGAAATGGGTGTTCGCGGCGGATCGGAAGCAGAAGCATCCATATTCCATTACGGACAATATAGTTGTTTGTTACAGCCTGATCTTGTCTCCTGGATGGGCACCCCACCAAGTTCCGGTTATTGTGCGAAGAAAATTGATTCTCTGCTGGCATTTTTGTTTCAGATAATTAATGTGACATCCCCAGGTGCCTTCGGAGTCTAACCAGACCCCGAGATATTTAAATGTAAAGACCTGAGCTATGGTTCCACCCCCTAGTTGAATCTGTAATTGTTCTGGTTCTCGCTTCCACGAAAATACAAACAGCTCAGTTTTCTCCGTGGAGAACTCAATTCCCATTTGGAGAGCCCATGACGACAAATTGTCGAGGGTATCTTGCAGTGGTCCTTGGGGATCGGCAGCTTTGGGTCCTATAATAGACACAACGCTGTCGTCGGCAAGTTGTCTTAGCGTGCAAGATGTGTTGATACATTCATCAATGTTGTTTAAGTAAACGTTATATAAAGGGGGCTTATGCATGAGCCCTGAGGAAGACCCATGTAACTGAATCGTATTGTCAACAAATCACCATGCGCGAAGTACATGTATTTCTCGGACAAATTATACAAAAAGTTATTCAAAATGGGTGAAAGACCATGCTGATGCAACTTCTCGGATAGGATGTTTCTGGAAACTGAGTCAAAAGTCTAGATGACTGATGTCTAGAAAAGCTGACGCCATTTATTCTTTACGAGCAAATGCCATTTGAATTTCAGTTGAGAGCAACGCAAGACAATCGTTCGTTCCTTTGCCTCTGCAGAAGCCAAATTGTGTATCTGAAAGTAAGCCATTAGTCTCGACCCAATTGTCTAGACGAAACAGAATCATTTTTTCGAACAATTTCCGGATACAGGAAAGCATTCCAATCGGCCGATACGAATTGTGATCGGAGGCTGGTTTCTCTGGTTTTTGAATGGCGATAACTCTTACTTGTCTCCAGTCATGTGGGACAATATTCTCCTCAAAAAGCTTATTGAATAACTTCAACAAGCGCCTTTTGGCAGAGTCAGGCAAATTTTTCAACAAGTTGAATTTGATTTTGTCTAACGCCGGAAATTTATTGTTACACGACAAGAGCGCAAGTGAGAATTCTACCATCGAAAAAGGTGTTTTGTTTCTGTTTGATTAGGCGACGCGCATAATCGCCTGTTCCTGAACAGAGTCAGGACATACATTTTTAGCAAATATCCAGCGATTAGAATATTCTTCATTTTCGTTCCTGGTGTTATAGTTACGCATGCGTCGGGCCGTGTTCCAAAGAGTGCTCATTGATGTTTCTCTCGATAATCGATGTTTCTCTCTACGAATCGACGCCAATAACCGCTTTTCTTCGCTTTAATCAAGCTTTCCATTTGAGTGTCTACTACCGCATAGTTTCTATAATTATCAGGTGTTTCGTTTTTCTTAAACTCGATAAATGATGAATCCCTCTTCGCGTTTAATTCTGAGCACTCTTTGTCCCAGCAGGGGTTCGGAGGACGAATGCTTGTTTTCGCGCCGGGTACACGTTTCGTCTGACCTTGAATCGCGGAGTCGAGAATCAAGCCAGCCAAAAACTTGTACTCTTCCTCCGGTAGTAGTTTTTGAGTTGTTTCTAGTTTCTCAGATATCGAATTTGCGTAGCATTTCCAATCAATATTTCGTGTGAGGTTATACGAAACATAGATTGTCTTCGATGGTCTTAATCCGTAGTCGATTGAAATCACGATAGGTAGATGATCGCTACCGTGGGGATCAGGAATCACCTTCCACGTGCAGTCCAACCGTAGCGATGTCGAGCAAAGCTATAAGTACAGCGCACTTGATCTTGCTTGTGGTGCAGGAATTCGTGTCATTTCTCCCGTATTTAATAATGTCATATTGAAGTTGTCGCAAATATCATGGATCATAGTTGATCTGTTATCGTTGAGAAGACAGCCCCATCCCGTACCGTGTGAGTTAAAGTCTCCTAAAACCAACGTCGGTGCAGGAAGGAGCTCAACGATATCACTGAGCCGCTGATACCCAACCGAGGCTATTGGGGGAATGTAGATGGAAGCAATTCAAAGCTTTGAAAAGATTTATTTCTTCTCTTTCTGTATGTTGAGCTAAGAGGGACAGCCGAAGATGTACCTTCGAGGGGGTCATAATATTCGCTCTCGTCAGTTACCAAACAAGCATATAGGTTTACTGGAGGCGTAGCACTCTTCAACATTTCAGCAAACGAACGCTTTGAATGTTGCTTAAGTGAACGTCTCATCTTATCCTGGCGCAATTTGTACGCGGGACAATCAGAGAGGTCATGCTGCCCCTCCTTGCAGTAGAGACACTTTTCATTGTCTCCTCTGCAGGAGTTATCCGCATGACTCCCTCTACACTTTATACACCGATATTTATTGCAACAATGGGATGCTATACGTCCCAATTGTTTGCAATTGGTGCAGTTCGTGACCCGCGGCACAAAAAGGCGAACAGGTAAACGAACTCGGTCCAAGAGGACGTAGTTAGGCAAAGCCGAGCCAACGTAAGTCACCCGATACGAGTCTGATGGGATATAGGACTTAGTCCCATCCTCAGCGGTCGATACTGAACGCAATTGCTTGCAGTCCAGTATCTTAACGTTCTTGAGTAGGGGGTTTTTTAAACCGCTTTCCCCATGCTTAAGAACGCCCTCGCAAGTCAAACACGGATCGGTGATCACGCCGTCTATCTCGATTTCGCGAGATGGTACGTATACGCGATACTCCCGCGTGAAATGCTCACTTTGAATTATCTCGTTAGCCTGTTTTGCACTGACCTTGAAAGCGGAATAAAACAATTCACCGCACCACTGGAGAAACAAGAACTTGCATCCGATCAGCCCGATAGTTGCAGTGGAACTGATTGACACCAATTGATTCAGATTGATTCAAGTAGTTTACAAAAGCATGCTTCAGTGTTTATGTCACACAGTCAGCATCATTTTTCCAAACTAATGCTTGACATTTGCGTTGCCTATTTGTACGATAAGGGTGATGATAATCTAAGAAACCCTTCTTAATCCACCTAGTGATGTGATAATGCCTTTCTCTTCTTTCATAACAGTCTCATGAACATATGTTTCATACTTTATTAAATAATTTTGGACACTAATTCTGACAACAATTGATGCAGATTGATTCGAGTAGTTCACAAAAGCATGCTTCAGTGTTTATGTCACACAGTCAGCATCATTTTTCCAAATTAGTGCTTGACATTTGCGTTGCCTATTTGTAATCAGTGATGCTAATCTAAAAAACCCTTCTTAATCCACCTAGTGGTGTGATAATGCCTTTCTCTACGTTCATAACAGTCTCATGAAAATATGTTTCATATTTTTATTAAATAAATTTGGATACGAATTTTGACACCAATAGATAGAGTAGTTTGGATACGAATTTTGACACCAATAGATTCGAGTAGTTCACGAAAGCATGCTTAAGTGTTTATGTCACACAGTCAGCATCATTTTTCCAAACTAGTGCTTGACATTTGCGTTGCCTATTTGTATGAGAACAGTGATGCTAATCTAAAAAAAGCCTTCTTAGTCCACTTAGTGAAATTTTCATATATCTTGAAAAATCACTATAGGGGGGAGTACATGAAATTTTCGAAATCGAAAAAAAATTTTTGATGCCAAAAGGCTTAGAATTGCATGAAACGTCGAGATTTAGTGTCATCTCGAAAAAAAAATTTTTTGAAAAAATCGACTTTTTGGGACTTAGAAAAAATATGAAAATTTTTCTAAGTCCCAGAAAGTTGATTTTTTCAAAAAAAATTTTTTTTGAGATGACACTAAATTTCGATGTTTTATGCAGTTTTAAGAGTTTTGGCATCAAAAAAAATTTCGATTTTGGAAATTTCATGTACTCCCCGCTTTGGTGCTTTTTCAAGATCGAAAATTGCCAAACCTTTACCACCGGGCAGCACCCCTTAAGCATGTCCGATTTAGGTCAAATTTTGCATGAAGGTTTTTTTCGAGGTGCTTAAACTTTTGAGCACTAGAACTTTACAAAAATAGAATTGATCCCAAAATTTTGGCACCCTTATATATAAGAGCGGTAAAAATCAACGTGTTTTGTCGGTTACGTCACTTATACCATCATATATCTGGAACCAACAGTCACAACCATTTGATCTTCGAACTCGATCAACGGGCCGACAGTAGCTTTCGAACGAGCCCAAGTTTGTTAAAATCGGATCAGCCATCTCTGAGAAAATTGAGCGCGTTCAAATACAACGCTTTTTGTCGGTTACGTCACTTATACAATCATATCTCCGGAACCAAAAGTCACAGCCATTTGATCTTTGAACTTGATCAATGGCCTGACAGTAGCTTTCAAACGAGCCCAAGTTTGTTAAAATCGGTTCAGCCATCTCTGAGAAAATTGAGCGCGTTCAAATACAACGCTTTTTGTCGGTTACGTCACTTATACAATCATATCTCCGGAACCAAAAATCACAGCCATTTGATCTTTGAACTTGATCAATGGCCCGACAGTAGCTTTCAAACGAGCCCAAGTTTGTTAAAATCGGTTCAGCCATCTCTGAGAAAATTGAGCGCGTTCAAATACAACGCTTTTTGTCGGTTACGTCACTTATACAATCATATCTCCGGAACCAAAAGTCACAGCCATTTGATCTTCGAACTTGATCAATGGCCCGACAGTAGCTTTCAAACGAGCCCAAGTTTGTTCAAATCGGTTCAGCCATCTCTGAGAAAATTGAGCGCGTTCAAATATCTTCGAAAAGTGCACATACATACACACACATACATACACACACACACACACACACACACACACACACACACACACACACACACAGACATTTTCCGATCTCGACGAACTGAGTCGAATGGTATATAACACTATGGGTCTCCGAGGCTCCATTCGAAAGTCGGTTTTTCCAGCAATTCTAATACCTTTCTATAGAGAAAGGCAAAACCCTTCTTAATCCACCTAGTGGTGTGATAATGCCTTTCTCTTCTTTCATAACAATCTCATGAAAATATGTTTCATACTTTTATTAAATAATTTTGGATACTAATTTTGACACCAATTGATTCAGATTGATTCGAGTAGTTCACAAAAGCATGCTTCAGTGTTTATGTCGCACAGTCAGCATCATTTTTCCAAACTAGTGCTTGACATTTGCGTTGCCTATTTGTATGAGAACAGTGATGCTAATCTAAAACTATAGAGAAAGGCAAAAAGCCTTCTTAGTCCACTTAGTGGAATTTTCATATATCTTGAAAAATCACCACAGGGGAAGCTACACGAAATTTTCGAAATCGAAAAAAAATTTTTGATGCCAAAAGGCTTAGAATTGCATGAAACGTCGAGATTTATTGTCATCTCGAAAAAATTGAAAGTTGAAAAGTTGATTTTTTCAAAAAAAAATTTTTTTGAGATGACACTAAATTTGGATGTTTCATGCAGTTTTAAGAGTTTCGGCACCGAAAAAAATTTTAGATTTTGGAAATTTCATGTACTCCCCCCTATGGTGCTTTTTCAAGATCAAAAATTGTCAAACCTTTACCACCGGGCAGCACCCCTTACGCATGTCTGATTTAGCTCAAATTTTGCATGAAAACGTTTTTCGGGGTGCTTAAACATTTGAGCACTACAGCTTAACGAAAATAGAGGTGATCCCAAAATTTTGGCACCCTTATATATATAAGAGCGGTAAAAATTAACGTGTTTTGTCGGTTACGTCACATATACTATCATATATCTGGAAACAAAAGTCACAGCCATTTGACCTTCCAACTTGATCAATGGTCCGACAGTAGCTTTCAAACGAGCTCAAGTTTGTTAAAGTCGGTTCAGCCATCTCTGAGAAAATTGAGCGCGTTCAAATACAACGCTTTTTGTCGGTTACGTCACTTATACAATCATATCTCCGGAACCAAAAATCACAGCCATTTAATTTTCGAACTTGATCAATGGCCCGACTGTAGCTTTCAAACGAGCCCAAGTCTGTTAAAATCGGTTCAGCCATCTCTGAGAAAATTGAGCGCGTTCAAATACAACGCTTTTTGTCGGTTACGTCACCTATACAATCATATCTCCGGAGCCAAAAGTCACAGCCATTTTATCTTCAAACTAGATCAATGGCCTGATAGTAGCTTTCAAACGAGTCCAAGTTTGTTCAAATCGGTTCAGCCATCTCTGAGAAAATTGAGCGCGTTCAAATACAACGCTTTTTGTCGGTTACGTCACTTATACAATCATATCTCCGGAACCAAAAGTCACAGCTATTTGATCTTCGAACTTGATCAATGGTCAGACAGTTGCTTTCAAACGAGTCCAAGTTTGTTAAAATCGGTTCAGCCATCTCTGACAAAATTGAGCGCGTTTAAATACAACGCTTTTTGTCGGTTACGTCACTTATACAATCATATCTCCGGAACCAAAAGTCACAGCCATTTGATCTTCGAACTTGATCAATGGCACGACAGTGGCTTTCAAACGAGTCCAAGTTTGTTAAAATCGGTTCAACCATCTCTGAGAAAGTAGAGCGCGTTCTAATATCTTCGAAAAGTGCACACACATACACACACACACACATACACACAGACATTTTCCGATCTCGTTGAATTGAGTCGAATGGTATATAACACTATGGGTCTCCGAGGCTCCGTTCGAAAGTCGGTTTTTCCAGCAATTCTAATACCTTTCCATAGAGAAAAGCAAAAACCCTTTATGATACAAATACCGTCACTTATATCATCATATCTCCGGAACAAAAAGTCACAGCCGTTGGATCTTTGAACTTGATCAATGACCTAACAGAAGCTTTCAAACGAGTATAAGCTTTTTAAAATCGGTTCAGCCATCTCTGAGAAATTGAGCGCTTACAAATACAACGCGTTTTGTCGGTTACGTCACTTATACCTTCATATCTTCGGAACGAAAAGTCACAGCCATTTGATCTTTGAACTTGATCAGTGGCTCGACAGTAGCTCTCAAATGAGCCCAAGTTTGGTCAAATCGGTTCAGCCATCTCTGAGAAAACTGAGCGCATTCAAATATCTTCGAAAAGTGCACACACATACACACACACGTACATACACACACATTTTCCGATGTCGTCGAACTAAGTCGAATGGTATATAACACTATGGGTCTACGAGGCTCCGTTCGAAAGTCGATTCTCCAGCAATTCTAATACCTTTCTTTAGAGAAAGGCAAAACCTTTCTTAATCCAGTGATGTGATAATGCCTTTTTCTTTCTTCATAACAATCTCTTGAAAATAGATCTTGAAAAATCACCAAATACGTGAAATTTTCGAAATGGAAAAATACTTTTGATGCCGAAAACCTAAGAATTGCATGAAACTTTCAGATTTAGTGTCATTTCAAAAAAATTTTTTTTTTTTAAATCAACTTTTTGGGAAAAAACCTGTTTTAATCCTCCTAGTGGTGTAATGATGCCTTTCTCATTTACTGTGGTATTCTACTCAAAATGTTTCTTTTAGTATTCTATTCAAAATGTTTTGAAAGAAACCAAGGGATTGTTCGTGCATTAAGTAGTATAACATAGGGAATGGAACAGTTCTCTGATTGGTTAGGCCATCCTTAAGAAAACGGATTGGGTTCACTATTATATGCACTTCCGGTACCGGAACCCGAGAACCGGTATAATCGAAGTCGGTTCGTACGGCCGCCAACTAACTAACGTACAAACTCTACTAGTTTTTATTAAAACTTTGTGGAGCTATCGCAACCTAAATGACTATTTAAATGTTTGTTGTATCCGACAATATGCAGTAATTTTTAGTAGAACCATATGACCTTTCACTTGACCCTAGGATTGACGGTTTTGAGTCCATTTTACAACATTTTTTACTGTTTTTGTTCCGCCAGTGACGGTGTACAATATTCAACACACTCTACCCTATAACTTCCGAGCCGGAAGTCAGATCCGGATGAAATTCAGGAATGCCTTATTAGACCGTGAGACCTTTCGTAATCTAAGTTTGTGGAAATCGGTCAAACCATCGCTGGGAAAAGTGAGTGAGATCCATTTTGGTACATATGACCACTATTTCCGGTGCTTCCGGAACCGGATACCGTTAGCCAGGATAGCTGGAATCGATTTGTTTAGTCACCTACTAGCAATGACTACCGTTTTGTGTAGTTTTGAGACCCGTTTAGAACATTTTTTACGTTTTTTGTTTCGCCGGTTCAAGTGACGGTGTACAATATTGAACACACTTTAATTTCGTATGGGACCGGAAGACCGTTCATGCGAATCTAAGTTTGTGGAAATCAGTCAAACTTTCGCTGAGAAAAGCGAGTGAGATGCATTTTGGTATATATGACCACTATTTTCGGTGCTTACGGGACCGGATACCGGAAACCATTATAAACGTTCAATTACTTCTTATAATGGCTATCGATTGGTGTTCTTTTGAGACCAGTTTAGATTTTTTTTTACGTTTTTTGTCTCGCCGGTTTAAGTGACGGTGTACAATATTGAACACACTTTACCCTATAGCTCCTTGTATCTTAGTTTGTCAAAATCGGTTCAGCCATTTCCGAGGAAACCTAGTGAGATTATTTGACACATACACACACAGCAATTGCTCAGCTCGACGAACTAAGTCGAATGGTACATGACACTTGACCCTCCAGGTCAATTTTTACTAATCGGATTTTCAAGTGACTACATAACCTTTCTATATGAGAAAGGCAAAACATCAAAATTTCTGTTTCAAAAATCCCAGAAAGTCGTTATTTGAAAAAAAAAAATATTTTTTCAGATGACACTAAATCTCGACGGTTCATGCAATCAACAAAAAATTTTCGATTTTGTTTGGCATCATACAAAAAAAATTTCGATATCGGAAATTTCATGTAATACCCCCTGTGGTGATTTTTTAAAATCGAAAATTTTCAAACCTTAACCGTTGGGCAGCATCCCTAACCCATTTCCGATTCAGCTTAAATTTTGTATGGGGACTTTATTCGAAGTGCTCAAACTTTTGAGCACTACCGCCTCACGAAATTAGAGGGGATCCAAAAATTTTCGCACCATTATATATTTTAGAGCGGTAAAAATCAACCTGTTTCGTCTGTGATGTCACTTATACCATCTTATCTCCGGAAACAGAAGCCGCAATCATTTGAACTTTGAACTTGATGAATAACCTAATAGCATCTTTTAAGAGGGCCTAAGCTTATTCAAATCGGTTCAGCCATCTCTGTGAAAATTGCGCGGGAAAAAAAAACAAATCGTTTTGTCGGGTACGTCACTTATACCATCATATCTCGTGAACAAGGAGTCACAGTCATTTGTCCTTCGAACTTGATCAAACTATTTAATCTTCGAACTTGATCAATGGCCCAATACTAGATTTCAAACAAAACTTAGCTTGTTGAAATCGGTTAAGCCATATCTGAGAAAATTGCGCGTTAAGCAAATTCGTTACAAGGTACACATATACACACAGCCATACATACAAACACATAGACAGTTTCCGATCTCGTCGAGCTGAGTCGATTTATATATAATTCTATGTGTCTCCGAGGCTCCGTTTGTTAGTCGGTGTTTCCAGCAATTCTAATACATTTGTACAAAAAGCACAAAAAGCAAATTCCATGCCAACGTTTGTTTTGGTTCCTCTAGTTCGCGAGGTGCCAAAATAGTTTGCCGGGTTTGCTCTGGTAGTTTCCATGTAAAGTGCGCTAACTTGAACAGCTCTCTAGTTAAATCAATCCGGGATTGCCCGGGAGTCCATTGGCTGTGTTCCCAGTGCCGGGCATTATCGTATCAAAACGAGTCAACTGGTGCTACTATGCAGTCAATCCTCCAGTGTACTACCTCAGCTCTGAAGATGTTCGGCTCCTTGACTGATACTATGCAACTTTTCTGTCGCATTCCAACACTTGTACTCGATCTACCGGCATGCATCGCTCTGGATTATGAGATCGCTCTATCAACGATGGCAATCGCTTTTTTGAACGGCTAGACGACCTTCACCTGGACCTCACTAATCTTTTCGAATCGATACTCGATGATAACAATAAGCGACCTCGTACTAGTAGCACCAGTAGACCAGTAGACACGCACTTCGAGTTCTACAGTCCCGCTCGTTTCAGACCCGAACAATAACGACAATCCGATAAACCGTACAGCTGCTGCTGACGAAATTGATATTACGACCATTGAATCCAACCAAACCATCCCAGCGACCACTGTTGCAAACGATCACACTGCTGATTCATCACAGTCATTCACAGTCACCACTCGCCGTGCTCCTCCATCACCGCCAAATACTACAGTTCTGCCACTAGTACCTACCGCTACCAGCACCATCGTTTCAAAGTTTTCATTACCGACTATTGATCCTTTTTTAGAGCAAGTGACCCAACGCAGGCCGAACCCGTCTCAACTTTCACCACAACTACAACAGACGTCCGACAACGATCAAGTACAATCGCCTCGATCATTCCGAATAATGTCTCAACTGAATCGTCGTCCCTACCATCGCTTTCCTTTACAACCGTTACCGCTTCTAAATGAAACAAAATCAGACTCTTGTTTAGATATTTTTTACCAGTATATCGGTGGAATGAATAGCTGTCTCAAACAATATCATCTCGCTTGCGCTGACAGTACCTATTATATATATTACGTATTCATCGAAACCGGGCTGAATTGTAACATCTTATCGAAAATAATTTTTGGTAAAGATTACTTGGTTTACACACAAGATCGCAATTAACAGAATAGTTATAAAATAATGGGGGGCGGTGTACTGATAGCTTGTCGCTCTAAATTTCATTCACGTCTGATTCCCGTTCAAAACTGTATCAATGTTGAACGACTATGGATTGCACTCTCGCTCAAGGATTACACACTTTTTATATGCGTTATTTATATACCGCCTAATCGCACCAACGATTTGGGATTAGCTGAGCAACATTTGAGTTCTCTCTCCGTAACTACGAATCAAATGGAACTGAACGATAGAATAATGATACTGATGGCTTCAATTTACCCGGTGTGAAATCGATTCGCTCCTCTTTTAATGATTTATTTCTAAGCGCTGACGGCTTAAACAATACATTCTGCCATAGGCTACTGGATGACTATAATATTGCTGGACTAGCTCAATTAAACGAGCATTACAACAGCAACAATCGCCTTCTTTGCTTAGTCAGCCAGGAGCTTTCGCGGCACCTGCACCACTCGAAAAAATCTGTCGTCATCATCCGCCTCTTCTAATATCTATTGAAAACTCCTCACCGCCAACTTAAAAGTTCACAAGGAACCCTTCTCTACAACTAAGATCACATTACATATTTGTCAATAACCGACACAAGGGATTAAATAAGGTGCTCTATTACAACTACCAACGCAGGATTCAGAATAGCCTCAAATCAAATCCCAAACACTTTTGGAGTCATGTTATTGATCAAAGAAAGAAATCGGGATTACCTACTCACATGTCCTTTGGGGAACATGAAGCATCAACCTCCGTCGATATTTGTCACTTATTTTCCAAACAATGGAGTAGTGTTTTCTCCGCGGAAACTTTGACGAATCAACAAATCCGCATAGCAGTCAACAATGTTCCTCGCCGTTCTACGATTGTGTCTCATTCTATAATTTCGACAAACATCGTCGAAAACGCTTGTCTTAAACTTAAACCATCTACTAACGCTGGACCTGATGGTATACCGTCTTTCGCTCTGAAGAAATGTTCAAGGAGTCTCCTAATGCCATTGATAATGTTCAATCTCTCCCTTAAACGCGGAATTTTTCCTGCTTCATGGAAGAACTCTTACATTTTCCCTGTATATAAGCAAGGTGACAAAACTATTATTTCAAATTATCGAGGAATTGCTGCCCTATGTGCTGTATCGAAACTATTTGAAATAATAATACTGAGCTTCATCACTCATCACTGCTCTAGCTATATATCTGATATACAACATGGTTTCATGCCTAAACGGTCTACGCCCACAAATCTTGTGTCGTACACATCATATATCATTCGATCTATACAAGCACATCAAGTCGATGCCATTTACACTGATTTCTTGGCTGCTTTTGACAAAATTAATCACCAGATTGAAATGGCTTGAATAATATCTGACAGGTCGAAATATGACTGTGAAAATAGAAGACAACGTCACTTCACCATTCATTGCGAGCTTTGAAGTTCCACAAGGAAGCCATCTGAGATCGTTCATATTTTTATTATACCTTAACGACTTGAATTTTTCGTTGGAATGCATGATGCATTTGCAGAAGATTTCAAATTGTTTCATCTCATCCCTTGATTCTGAAGATTCCGCTTTCTTACAAACTCAGTTAGATGTATTCTATAACTGGTGCAACGTTAACAGGATGGTACTAAACGCCTCAAAATGTTCCATCATCTGTTTCTCTCGCAAACGAAACACGATCACGTATGACTACTCTATTTCGACAGCGGTCTTGGAACGGGTTTCATCAATCAAGGATTTAGGAGTGTTATTCCATTTTAAGCACTATTTCAAAAATCATATCGAGTATACTAACATCTAAAGCTTCTAAGATGCTAGGACTTATGTTCCGCATTTCAAAAAAACTTCAACAACGTATATTGCCTGAAATCGCTTTATTGCCCTTTAGTCCGCTCTACCCTTGAGTACACTGTCGTTGTTTGGGCACCATATTATCAAACCGATAAGCTGCGAATAGAAGCTGTTCAGCGAAAATTCGTTCGTTTTGCTTTGCGTCGTCTGCCATGGAGAGATGCAGCCAACCTTCCAAGCTACCAAAATCGTGGTAGACTCTTTAACCTTGATTTGTTATCAGTTCGCCGGGATACTTTAAAAACCGTTTTTATTACGTATTTGATTCAATCCCGAATTGATTGTGTGGATCTTCTTCCACGGCTAAGCTTTAAAATCCATCGTCGTAACTTGCGGTTAACTCTTTTTTCAGAACCCCGCGTGCTAGAACAAACTATGAATTTAGTGAACCATTTACTATCATATGTCGATCATTCAACGTATGTTCAAATGTATTCGATTTTCATTTGTCCCGCAGCACTGTAAAAAACTTATTTTCAAGATTTTTCGCCAGTCAGCTTTCCTTATGAATTGAGGGTTAAATTATAGATATTTAGAGAAAATACAGTGTCCGGCACTCGAAGTGTAACCAATTAAAAAGGCCATAAATTCAGTTTGGAAAATTACTTTTACTTAATTCAAAGTACAAAATGTGTAAAAATAATACAAAATTCAGAATCAATTCACTTTTGCTCGATATGACCACCTTTTACCTTGACTATGGCCTTGAGACGGTCAAAAAACGAATCGCAAGCTGCCCGAATGTGACTTGCAGGTATTTTGGTCCACTCGCGGACAATAACTTTTTTCAGCGCCTCGAGACTAGTGTATCTTTTAGTTCGGACTTTGCTCTCCAAATTGGCGCAAAGAGAATAATCCATTGGATTCGCATCTGGTGAATTCGAGAGCCATTGTGTGGACGTGATGAAGTTCGGAACGTTGTTTCTCAGCCATTCTTGGTTCACTCGAGCTTTCTGAGACGGTACCGAGTCCTGCTGAAACGTCCATGGTCTGCCACCGAAATGTTTGTCTGCCCACGGCTTCAAAGCAACCTCCAGAATACTTTCCCGATAATATGTCGCATTTACCTTGACGCCAGGCTCGATGAAAACGATTGGAGAGCGCCCATCTGCGGTTACAGCGGCCCAAACCATTATCTGTTGCGGGTGCTGCCTCCTGGTGGCCAATCGATGACTCAAATTCTCGTATGAACGGTCGGTCAAGTAAACCCTATCGTTTTGAAAGTTTACGAATTGCTCAATTGGAAAAATTTTCTCGTCAGAAAATACAATGTTCGGAAATTGACCGCTTTCGGCCAAACGAAGTAACTCCTTCGCTCTCTCAAGTCTAACTTGTTGCTGCTTCGGTGTGAGATCATGCGCCTTTTGGATCTTGTAAGGCTTGACCTTCAGATCATTTTTCAGTATGCGGCGGATGCTACGGTCGGATATTTTCAGTTCTTTTGCCATTTGATTGGCACTTCGTCGAGGATTTCGTTCAAGTCGCTTCTTCACTTTTTGAACCATCTCACGTGACGTTGCAGTCTTTTGATAACCACCTCCATGACGTTTTGCGATGCTACCAGTATTATTGTAACGAGTTATGGTGCGATAAACAAAAACTTTATTCACTCTAAGGTGTTTGAGCTCACGAACAATCACTGGTTGTGATTTTCCATCTAAATATAAAGCAATCACACTATTACGTTTTAAATCCATCACTGATTTTTTTTCGCGTTCACTTTTGGCAAAATGCTTTCTTGCGCTTGTAAACAATACAACTCCGAACTGTCATTTAGCAAATTTCTAGAGAGCTGATGCCCGTACGTCAGCTGCGCGAGCGGTTTGAAGTTGGTTACACTTCGAGTGCCGGACCCTGTAGTATTTGTTTATTTGTTTATTTTATAGTTCATCTGACAATGTATGTCTTAATGAATAAAAAATTTTAATGTAAAAGTAAAACTTAAAGTACATTATTACGGTAGACAACACGAAAACGATCAAGTAATCTAAGATAAAAAACATTAGACGACACGTTGAAATTAAAATATTCGGCAAATTCATTGAATCGTAGGCAAACGGATCTGAATGGTTCATTTTGACCATATAGTGTGTTACGAGTTTCCAATAGCAGAAAAGGTCGTTGTCGAAGAGGCCTCTCAGGAGTATACAAATTTAGTCGCTCAAGTAAAGCAGGGCAGTCTACACTACCCAAAAGCAGTTTCGCCGCAAATGATGCTTGAGCATATACTTTTCTCAATTCCAAATTTTCAAGATTTAGTAAACGGCAACGGTCCTCGTATGACGGTAGCTGCGTTGGATCAGACCAAGGTAAAAACCGTAATGCGTATCTCACGAATTTTCGTAGAATTGCCTCAATCCTGGTAATCCAATTAGAGTGGAACGGGCACCATACAATCGCATTAGATTCGAGCAATGACCGAACCAACGAGCAATATAGGGATCTCAAACATAACGGATCGCGGAACTCGAACGAAATCTTAAAGATGAAGCCCAGTTGTCGGTTTGCTTTACGAATGATGTTGTCATAGTGTAACTTGAAAGTAACTTCACGATCCAGAATCACGCCAAGATCTTTAATGTGCTCTGTTCGGGCGAGGGAGCGTCCTAAGATTTTGCAATCGAAAGCAACTGGAGCTTTTTTACGGTGGAAGGAAATAATCCTTAAGTCCAAAAGGTAGGAATCGGATTCGGATGATCTTATGTTTAGTAAAATTTCTGATATAAGAGAAATAAAAAAAATAAATTAAATTAAATCTACCTTGTAGCTGATGTCTCTGTTCCTTCATCGTAAAGAACGACGTGAAGCTCATCCAATGATTTCCAATTGGCAGTCTTCTGCTGTTTCCAATTGGTAGTCTTCTGTCGTTTTCTGCTATCTCGGTTGCTCTGCCGTCGTTGTGTACACCACTGAACTTGGTGTGCTGCCTGTACCTGACCCCAGGTAACACATGGATCAATAAGTCCGGAGACTAACACTGGAAACAACATTTTTTTTTATTCATCAACATAATCACCTGTTAGGGTGATACAATGGTTCCAACGCTTTTCCAATCTTTCAATATCATGTTTATAAAAAAAATTATCTTTCGCTTCAAAATAAGCTTCAGTTTCAGCGATGACCTCCTCATTTGAGCCAAATCTTTTGTCGTGAATACGACTTACTTTACTATGAGGCGCCTTTTCAAAATTTACCCTCTGAGAGGGTGATAAGTTTTTGAATATCTCTTGTTGTATCTAACGAATCAACATAATTTTTGCTACATGCCATCGGAAATGTGATCACAATTTTATGATAAAATTTTCAGTTGTGTGACATAATCTAAAATAATTCAAAATTAAACTTTTCTTGAATGTTTGGTATAAACGAGTATCAAATAAAATAATTCATAAGGCGCGTTTGCCTTTCTCGTATTTTTAATGCTCATAGCTCAGTGATCTGTGAAAGGATTTATATAATCTAAATACCAATAGAATCGAAATTTTTCAACTCAAACGTGTATAGCAACAGCATTGAAGTATTTCAATAGTACACTATTGAAAAAACCTGTCTCATTTGACCCATGTCAACACCAGCCAATCAGAACGCGTTCCGAGGAAGAGAAAAAAAATCTGCTGCTGTACAACAAATTGTTTGAGAAAAATGTTCCGAACAGTGTTTAATATCGTAGTGAGTTCCACAGTTTGGTCCTTCTGAAAGGCAGGAACGAATCCCGTACAGCATCCGGATAGTTTCTTTCAATGAAATGCAAATCCGAAATTAAAATTCTATATGCTGCTATTTTTATAGCCGTTAGGACCGCCCATTAGTGAAAAAGCTACAAACGAAATCACGTAAAAAGAAACCTCTTAACAACAATTTTATCAGTTTGGATGCTATCGCCAATGTGAGCAGATATATTGTGTGTCGTTTGCAAAGCGAGTTTCGCTTCCGACAAGAGCGATTACATCACAGCTGCCAGTTGTTCGCATTGATGAAAAAACAAAAAAAAAGGACAACAGTGGAAAGCATCATACAAAGTCAGCCGTTTTAATGGCTCTAAAAGTTTTCTAAAGAACTATTAGGATTTCTCACTCGCAAATCGAAGGTAAATATCCTCAGTTTAGTGCAAATCTAGAACAGTTTGATTAGATTTGTGCACTTTTCGCTGTGTAAAATTCACAGTAATCGAGATCAAGTGAAGCTTTCTTTGCTTTAGCGAATAATCTGAAAAAGGGGAATGCTTGTATAATTCATACAATTGATCAACCAATTGATATTCGAAAGTGTTAAGGAACATGTCAGTTGTTTTCGTATTCACGACATCCAGTTATGTCTCTGACATTACTCACACGCCTTTTTCCTTGGAGCATTTTTTTTAAGATCAGCAAAGAGCAAGTAGTCACTGGTGGCTGAATCTGGCGAGTATGGGGGGTGGGGAAGCAGATCAAAGCCCAATTCGTTCAATTTCGCCATTGTTTTCATCGACTTGTAGCAGCTCAAATTTTCATGCCCAATTTTTCATGAAGGATAGTAAATACACTTCCATATGATATCTGTGTCATCTCAGCAATTTCACGGAGCTTCACTTTACGATCTTTCATTATAATTTTTGTCACTTCACTCACATTTTTCGGTATAACGGCTTCCACAGGTCTACCCGAGCGTTCCGCGACATTTGTGTCGGTACGGCCACGTTTAAACTCGGCGAACCACCGACAAATCGTTGCTTTTGATGGACAAGAGTCCGGATAACATTTTTCAATCCATTGTTTCACTTGCACGGTGTTTTCACCCATTAAAAAACAATGTTTTATCAAAACACGAAACTCGGTTTTTTCCATTTAAAAAAAATACAAAACGACTGTACTCCAACCTCGATAACTCAGCTGTTTCTGGTAGGAGCGACTTCAAATTTTGACCTGTTTCAAGCAAAGGTTAGTACTCTAGAAAGACGTGGTTACTGGTTTACTGCGAGCGCCATCTCTGCTTTAGACTCGGGACTTATTGATCCATATGTTACAGTGCTTTTGCTCTTGGTGGCGATTAAATGTGATGCTTGCAGTGTAGCACCTCGCTATATATGTCGTCTCTTTCGATCCTACGCAGCGTACAAATTGTGGTACCTGATAGATCAGCACTGGGTGGCTTTAGCACCTTTGTGCCTTTGCACCCCTTCGTCTTCGCACCTTTATGCGATGGCACCTCTGTGACTCGTCACTTCTATGCTCTCGCATCTCTGTGTATCTACACCTCTGTGTGTATGAACTGGCTGGCCTTGGTTGGTAGCTCCAGTCGGAAACGCCCCGAATATTGCGTTTGCTATGAGCAGTTTAACTACCTGAAGCTTAGAATTGTCTCGGTAGCAGCCGTTAACTCACAATCGAAACACAACCTCTTCGCTTGAATGGTTTTTACTGAATGCAAAATAATAATAATAATAATAATAATAATAATAATAATAATAATAATAATAATAATAACAATAATAATAATAATAATAACAATAATAATAATAATAATAATAATAATAATAATAATAATAATAATAATAATAATAATAATAATAATAATTTTTTTGGCAACACTGTTCAAACAGAGGTTGTTGTGTTTTTGCAGTCCGTATTATTTGCGTTTTTTAACAGTTTACACGTTAGTTCTTAACTAAAGTTTTTATCAGTTAGTGACTATTTGCTGCCCGAGCTCGTGTGGAGTGTTATTCTTAACATTTGACTGCTGATCGCATAGTGAATCAAGTTCAGTTGTGTTGTGCCTACGGTTAGTCTGTTTGCCGCCGTCGTGTTGTTGTTTTGATAACAAACATTATCGTTTCACACTGTGCTTTGTATAAAGCCTAACTGAAGGCGTTTTATTGCATATATTACGAGTATGGAGAAAACCTGTGGACAATGCAGTCAGATTATCACTGGCATTGATTCCGTTGCTTGTCGCGGCTACTGTGGATGCATGTTCCATTTGGCATGCTCGGGTGTTTCTCGCGCTCTGCTGGGGTACTTTACATCGCATCAGAAAAATCTATTTTGGATGTGTGATGAATGTGCCAAATTGTTCGAGAACTCGCATCTCCGATCTATCACCAAATCGGCAGACGAAAATTCGCCACTTGTGTCACTTACGGAAGCTATCAATGGTCTACAAAAAGAAATCAAGTCGTTATCAAAACCGACACCATCACAATTAAATCTTCGCTGGCCTTCTATCGAGCATCGTCGTCCGGCCAAAAGACCTCGTGGACCTGATTTGGACGCTTCTGAGTGTATAGCTGGATCGAAAAGAATCGTAGAGAACGTCGTCAGTGTTCCAATCTGCGAAAAACCAGCAGACAAATTTTGGCTGTATTTGTCTCGTATACGACCGGATGTCATCAACGACGAGATTTCTGCTATGGTGCGAGCCAATCTTGAGCTAAGTCAAGACCCAGTGGTAGTTAAACCGGTTGCCAAAGGTCCTGATATTAGCAACATGACCTTTGTGTCTTTCAAAGTTGGCCTTGACCCTGCATTGCAATCTATCGCTTTGGATCCTTCAACTTGGCCGCAAGGAATATATTTTCGCCAATTTGAGGAAAAATCGACCCAAAAATTTTGGAAACCTTTGGCGAGTCCGTCTCTAACGCCCACACCAGGAATATCTCAGCATTGACTGAATGCAGTACACTGGGACGCACCGTAAATCATACTATGGAAGCCTCTGACTCTCCTGCCTCAGTCGTGCCACTGCAGCCTGCGATCGACAGCCGTCCCGGTCCTGAGAGCAGGTGCGGAGAAGGGGGCTTCCAAACTACTAGCCTGGGCAAGTATCCATTCGTTTCCAGTATTTCAAGCGCTGAATCGTGTTCTAGTTCCAGTTTGGTGTCATCAATCCACCGGCCGCTGGGACACACCGAAGTTGGTATAATGGAAGCCTTTGACCCCCCCGCCTCAGTCGTGCCACTGCAGCCAGCGTTCGACAGCCGTCCCGGCCCTGAGTGCGAGAGCGGAGATGAGGTCTTCCAATCAGCCACTGCCGGCAAGTACAATAGTACCTTGTACAGTTCAAGCATTCACTACCTTCCTGATTCCAGCACAAATCGGTCTCGTTCGCGCTCTCAGCCAGTTTTATCAAACATCTTATTGTATTATCAGAATGCAAGAGGGCTACGTACGAAGATTGACGATTTGTTTACTGCAGCTTCTGATGTGGAATATGATGTAATTGTGTTAACTGAAACGTGGCTGAATAGTGAAATTAATTCACTTCAATTATTTGGCTCGATGTACACGGTGTACCGTAACGATAGGGATCCAGTAAATGCTGGAAGAAAACGCGGCGGTGGTGTGCTTATTGCTGTCTCCAACCAGCTTTCGTCCAAACGTAAATCTGTTCTGAATCATGCTCTTGAACAGCTTTGGGTAAACATTCGCAGCCATAATACTGACATATGTGTAGGTGTGGTATATATTCCCCCGATTCTGCCGATAACGTTGAAGTTATTCAAAGTCATATTGACTCCGCACTTGACATCGCTCAATCTATAGATCCTAGCACAGTGCATTTACTGTTTGGGGACTATAACCAACCAGGTCTAGTTTGGATGGAAACTTATTCCGGTTTTGCTATCCCTGATCCATCTGGATCAACCTGGACAAGGCCGAACGTTTCTTTGCTGGATGGAATGTCGCTACTGAACATGGTGCAAAAAAACACTGTTACTAACATGCGCAACCGTACGCTAGACCTGCTTTTCGTAAACGAGGAAAATTCAAGGAACTGCATCACTACTGAAGCAATTGAGCCTTTAGTAGCCGTTGACGCAAATCATCCTCCGCTTTCTGTCACTTTGACTTGTCCTCGGCTTGTGCGGTTTGACGATGTGTCTGAAGATACGCTGTTCAACTTTTCGAAGACTGACTTTTCCGGACTCAATAATGCACTGTGTGTTATCGATTGGGATTCTCTACTGGATAATGTTGCTGACGTGGATACAGCTGTAGACAAATTTTCCTGTGTTTGGCGGGACCTTTTCTTAGTACATGTTCCCGCACCCCGCCATCGCCCAAAGCCACCTTGGGGCAATAGAAACCTACGTGAGCTTAAAAGGTTACGAGCAGCTGCACTTCGGCACTATTCCAATCGACGAAACCCAATAACAAAGAGGGATTTTGCTCAAGCTAGTAACAATTATCGGTCGTACAATCGCTATCTCTACTCGAAGCACGTACAAAAAACTCAATCCAATCTGAAACGAAATCCGAAGAAATTTTGGTCTTTTGTTAATGGCAAACGCAAAGAAAACAGACTTCCTTCCAGCAGGTTCCTTGAAAATGAAACATCGAACACTCTAAGAGGCACCTGCAACTTATTCGCACAACACTTCTCGAGAGTATTCAATACAGACTCGGCTAATTCAACTCAGGTGGAACGATGCCTTCGAAACGTTCCATATAATGTGATAAATATTGCAAACATTCGATTCACTGATGAGGATATTATGACGGCAATAAGTAAGTTAAAATCCTCAACATCAGCTGGGCCAGATGGAATTCCGTCTATAGTATTGAAAAGATGTTCGAGAGCATTGTGTGCGCCCCTCAAATTAATTTTCAACCAATCAATGTCGCAGTCACGGTTTCCTGCATGCTGGAAAAAATCGTACATGTTCCCGATCTTCAAAAAAGGAGATAAACAAAATATTGCAAATTACCGAGGTATAACTTCTCTCTGTGCTGGATCAAAGCTGTTGGAGATTTTAGTGGGGAACGTTTTATTCCGTGAAACAAAGACATATATCTCTAATGATCAGCATGGTTTTTATCCAGGCAGATCTACAATCACTAACTTGACACAATTTTGTTCCCTTTGTATTAAGAACATTGAAACTGGATCACAGATAGATACAATATATACCGACCTGAAAGCAGCGTTTGACCGTGTAAATCATACGCTCTTGATTGCGAAACTGGAGCGTCTAGGTGCATCGTCTAGTTTCTCTCAGTGGCTTAAGTCATATCTCGTAGGCCGAATTTTATCAGTGAAGCTAGGAAATGTCGAGTCACAAAACTTCGCTAACGAATCAGGTGTTCCTCAAGGAAGCAATCTCGGACCACTGCTGTTTTCATTATTTTTTAATGACATTTCTTTTGTCATTCCACCAGGATGCAGACTTATGTATGCGGACGATTTGAAACTGTTTCTTGTTGTGCAATCGACAGCTGATTGCATGGAACTTCAGCAGCACCTAAACAATTTTTGTGAATGGTGCAATCTCAACCTCTTAACTATAAGTGTGTCCAAATGCTCTGTGATTTCTTTCACACGTAAGAAAAGCCCGATAGTCTGGAACTACTCTATTTCTGGGGAAACACTTGAAAGAGTAACTGTTTTCAAAGATTTGGGTGTGCTTCTTGATTCTCAGCTCTCCTTCAGACATCACTACTCGCATATAATTGCTCAGGCAAATAGAAACTTAGGTTTCATCATGAGGATCGCCAAAGAGTTTACTGATCCATACTGCCTGCGAGCGTTATATTACGCGTTAGTACGGTCTACCCTTGAAACCACAGTGCACATTTGGTGTCCTTACGCCAGTGTTTGGATCAATAGAATTAAAGCAGTACAATCACGATTCCTGCGATTTGCTCTCAGATCTCTGCCATGGCGTAATCCGTCAGAGCTTCCACCATACATTGAGCGCTGTCGTTTGCTCAACATGGACACACTAGACAAACGACGAAATATACTCAGAGCAGTATTTATAGCGAAATTGCTGAATGGAGAAATTGATGCTCCTGAAATTCTCTCGCCAATATGTATAAATGTCCCTCCAAGAACGCTAAGAGCGCGGAATTTCTTGCGACTCGACTTACGAAGAACGGAATATGGCCAGGACGAACCGATTAGGGCAATGTGCAATGTTTTCAATAGTGTGTACGACCTTTTTGACTTTTGTGTATCTAGTGTTGTTTTCAAGAATAGGCTTAAGAAACTCGGATAAAATATAAGTAGAACTTAATTATTTTTTAGCACTGGACAATGTTTGTATTTGTTAGGCTAATGTTTTTGAATTGTAACTATGTAAACAAATATGTAAAATGTTAAAAAAGATGATGGGTTTTTACGCGCATTTGATGAATTTCAAATGGGCTTTTCCAACTCCACCAAAAACTCCATTGAGATCAATCCAGGTCAGATGGAAAAAAATAGATAAATAAAATAAAATAAAATAATAATAATAATAATAATAATAATAATAATAATAATAATAATTTTTTTTTATTCAATGATATAATATATTTTCAGGCACACTGCTTAAGCTCTAAGATGCCAAGGGTATTTTCTAATCTTAATTAACGACTAACTTAAAACCAGAATAGTATAATTAGATTATGTCGTCTTGGATTTTCTAGAATCCATTGTATGTTGCATGGGTCTTCCAGATGGCGCTATCTATGGCCGTTTCCTTTCGATTCGTGTGGGTCCGCGGGAAACACCCCCATGCTACGAAGGCCCGGCGGGTGGCCCGCATGCTGGTCATCGACTGGGGCGTAGAACCGTAGAGGGTGATGATGATATTACGGAAGAGAATGATAAAAAACAGTAAATATTGTGGAAACCGAGGTAAAAAGGGGGTATGGAAACAAAATGTCTGAAACCTACAAAGATCTAATTAGTTGCCATTGAGATGAGTGACAAAAAAAAAAGATCTTGTTAGTTCCAATGAAAATGGTGGCCAAGGACGGGGATCGAGAGAATCGGGCGAATGTTAGTGTCGAACCTGTAGGTGGAGATTATACTTTCTGAGCGAGGTATATCATTTTACACTTGGATATTAATGTGTTTGAGGTAATGATATATGAGAAACATATATGAACTATCCCGACTCGCCATCACATCTCGGACCGGGACCTCAGGTGGTCTACCTCGGTCCCTAAGGGATTCCATTAGCTTCGACCTGGCGTCGCGATACTCTACGCACGACTACACGACATGCTCGATATCCTGATAACCCTCGCCACAGGTGCAGAGACCGCTCTCCGTGAGCCCAATACGCCGGAGATGTGCGTTGAATGTGTAGTGATTTGACATGAGTCGAGACATCACACGAATGAAATCGCGACTCACGTTCATCCCCCTGAACCAAGGTTTCGTCGATATTTTGGGAACAATGGAGTACAGCCATCGTCCCAGTTCTTCATTACTCCATGAAGTTTGCCAACTTTCGAGTGTCCTCTGACGAGAAATGCTAAAAAATTCATTGAAGCAGATTGGTCTTTCATAAATTTCACCTTCTAATGTACCCACCTTAGCCAATGAGTCTGCCTGTTCATTGCTGGAATGGAACAATGTGATGGGACCCAGACTAAGGATATTAAATAAGACCGACCAGATAAAGTTCTCAAGTGTTCCCGTTTTTTCCTCAGAAAATATGGGGGATACTTTCCTGGCTTCATTGAACGGAGAGCTTCTATTGAACTTAAACTATCCGTGACAATGAAGTAATGGTCTTTGGGTAAATTTTCAATGATCTCAAGAGTATACTGAACAGCAGCTAATTCTGCGACGTAAACTGAAGCCGGATCACTGAGTTTGTACGAAGCGGTGATGTTTTTATTGAAGATACCAAAGCCTGTGGATCCGTTGAGATTTGACCCATCAGAGTAAAACATCCTTTCACAGTCAACTGCTCTGAATTTATAATAAAAAATATTAGGGATCACTTGAGGGCGTACGTGATCCGGAATCCCATGAATCTCTTCTCTCATGGATGTGTCGAAAAATACAGTAGAATCAGAAGTATCCAAGAAATGAGCACGGTTGGAAACAAACGAAGAAGGATCAATATTCTGAGCCATGTAATCAAAATACAAGGACATAAAACGGGTCTGAGAATTGAGCTCGACAAGCCTTTCGAAGTTTTCAATCACCGTCGGATTCAAGACATTGCATCGAATCAGCAATCGATATGAGAGATCCCAGAATCGGTTTTTAAGAGGTATAACGCCCGCCAGCACTTCGAGACTCATCGTATGAGTCGACGGCATGCAACCTAAGGCAATACGCAAGCAACGATACTGAATTCTTTCCAGCTTAATGAAATGGGTGCTCGCGGCGGATCGGAAGCAGAAGCATCCATATTCCATCACGGACAATATCGTTGTTTGGTACAGCCTGATCAAGTCTCCTGGGTGAACACCCCACCAAGTTCCGGTTATTGGGCGAAGAAAATTAATTCTCTGCTGGCAGTTTTGTTTCAGATACCTAATGTGACATCCCCACGTGCCTTTGGAGTCGAACCAGACCCCGAGATATTTAAATGTGAAGGCCTGAGCTATGGTTTCACCCTTTAGTTGAAGCTATAATTTTGCTGGTTCTCGCTTCCTTGAAAATACAACCAGCTCAGTTTTCTCCGTAGAGAACTCGATACCCATTTGAAGAGCCCATGTCGACAAGTTGTCGAGGGTATCTTGTAATGGTCCTTGGAGATCGGCAGCTTTGGGTCCTATAATAGACACAACGCTGTCGTCGGCAAGTTGTCTTAGCGTGCAAGATGTGTTGATACATTCATCAATATTGCTTACGTAAAAATTGTATAAAAGGGGGCTTAAACATGAGCCCTGAGGAAGACCCATGTAACTGAATCGTATTGTCGAAAAATCATCCTGCGCAAAATGCATATGTTTCTCAGACAATAGATTATACAAAAAGTTATTCAAAACTGGTGGAAGACCATGCTTATGCAACTTCTCAGATAGGATATTTATGGAAACTGAGTCAAAAGCCCCCTTGATGTCTAGGAGAACTGACGCCATTTGTTCCTTACGAGCAAATGCCATTTGAATTTCGGTTGAGAGCAACGCAAGACAATCGTTCGTTCCTTTGCCCCTGCGAAAACCAAATTGTGTATCTGAAAGCAAGAAATTAGTTTCGACCCAATTGTCTAGACGGAAGAGAATCATTTTTTCGAACAACTTCCGGATGCAGGGAAGCATAGCAATCGGCCGATACGAATTGTGATCGGAGGCTGGTTTCCCAGGTTTTTGAATGGCGATAACCCTCACTTGTCTCTAGTCGTGTGGAACAATATTACCCTCAAGAAACTTGTTGAATAGATTCAACAAGCGCCTTTTGGCAAGGTCAGGCAAATTTTTCAACAAGTTGAATTTGATTCTGTCTAGCCCCGGGGCTTTATTGTTACACGACAAGAGTGCAAGAGAAAACTCTACCATCGAAAACGGTGTTTCGTTTGTATTCGCTGTCGCGACGCGGGAGATCTTCTGGTCCGGAACAGAGTCGGGACACACTTTTTTAGCGAAATCGAATATCCTGCGGTTAGAATATTCCTCGCTTTCGTTCGTGGTGTTTCGATTGCGCATTCGTCGGGCTGTGTTCCAAAGAGTGCTCATCGATTATTCTTTTGTTAATCCGTCAACGAAACGGCGCCAGTATTCGCGTTTCTTTGCTTTAATTAGGTTCTTCATTTGCATGTCTAACGCCGCGTAATTCCGATAATTATCAGGTGTACCGTTTTTTCTAAAAATGATATACGCTGCAGACTTTTTAGCGTTTAACTCTGAGCACTCTTTGTCCCACCACGGGTTGGGAGGACGGATGTTAGTTTTCGCGCCCGGTACACGTTTCGTCTGAACTTGAATCGCGGAGTCGAGAATCAAGCCAGCCAAAAACGTGTACTCTTCCTCCAAAGGAAGTTCTTGTGTTGATTCTATTTTCTCAGATATAGAGTTTGCATAGCTTTTCCAATCAATATTTCGTGTGAGGTCATACGAAACATTGATTGTCTTCGATGGTCTTAATCCGCTGGCGATTGAGATCAGGGATTACCTTCCACGTGCAATCCAACCGTAGCGATGTCGAGCAAATGGAAAGATCCAGCGCACTTGGTCTTGCTGGTGGTGCAGGAATCCGTGTCATTTCTCCCGCATTTAAAATTATCATATTGAAGTTATCGCAAAGGTCATAGATCAGAGTTGATCTGTTGTCTTCCTGAAGACAGCCCCATCCCGTACCATGAGAGTTGAAGTCTCCTAAAACTAACGCAGGTGTAGGAAGGAGCTCCATGATGTCACAAAGCCGTTGGTGCCCAATCGAAGCTCTTGGGGGAATGTATACGGAAGCAATGCAAAGGTCCTTGCCTTTCATTGTGATTTGATATGCAATAACTTCAACACCTGGTATCGAAGGGAGGTTTATCCGGGAGAATGGATAGCACTTTTTTATCCCTAAAAGTACTCCACCGTAGTGGTTTTCTCGATCCAAGCGGATTATATTAAAATCATGGAAGGTAATTGATATTTCAGAAGTAAGCCATGTTTCGCACAAGGCAAATGCGTCACACTCCAAGATGTTTATTATTACTTTGAAGGGGTCTATTTTCGGTGTGATACTTCTACAGTTCCACTGTAAAACAGTGATCGGATCCATTACCTCGTTCAATAAATCAGCCATCGAAGGATACAATCGCTGAAAAAAGGGGCCATTTTGCAGTTGACTGCTTCAGAAACGTTTTGACTGTGGGTATAAAACTCATCATAAGCTGTTTCAGGGGGTCAGAAATATTGAAAGTTGTGAAAATCTAGTCCACAATATCCGAGAATTTTATGAATCCAGCACTCGGTCGATTTTCTGGTTGGTTTTCTGGGACACTTGGGGATTTTGATGACCCAGGAAGTGCCGGGAATTATTTTTTAGATCTGAGTTTCTCAAGATCAGAAGCTGTTTGCTTTGGTTTTTGCCTTTCTCTATAGAAAGGTATTAGAATTGCTGGAAAAACCGACTTTCGAACGGAGCCTCGGAGACCCATAGTGTTATATACCATTCGACTCAGTTCGTCGAGATCGGAAAATGTCTGTGTGTGTATGTGTGTATGTGTGTGCACTTTCGAAGATATTTGAACGCGCTCAATTTTCTCAGAGATGGCTAAACCGATTTGAACAAACTTGGGCTCGTTTGAAAGCTACTGTCGGGACATTGATCAAGTTCGAAGATCAAATGGCTGTGACTTTTGGTTCCGGAGATATGATTGTATAAGTGACGTAACCGACAAAAAGCGTTGTATTTGAACGCGCTCAATTTTCTCAGAGATGGCTGAACCGATTTTAACAACCTTGGGCTCGTTTGAAAGCTACTATCGGATCATTGATCAAGTTCGAAGATCAAATGGCTATAACTTTTGGTTCCGGAGATATGAATGTATAAGTGACGTAACCGAAAAAAAGCGTTGTATTTGAACGCGCTCAATTTTCTCAGAGATGGCTGATCCGATTTTAACAAACTTGGGCTCGTTCGAAAGCTACTGTCGTGCCATTGATCAAGTTCGAAGATCAAATGGTTGTGACTTTTGGTTCCAGATATATGATTGTATAAGTGACGTAACCGACAAAACACGTTGATTTTTACCGCTCTTATATATATATAAGGGTGCCAAAATTTTGGGATCACCTCTATTTTCGTTAAGTTCTAGTGTTCAAAAGTTTAAGCACCTCGAAAAAAGCCTTCATGCAAAATTTGACCTAAATCGGACATGCTTAAGGGGTGCTGCCCGGTGGTAAAGGTTTGACAATTTTCGATCTTGAAAAAGCACCATAGGGGGGAGTACATGAAATTTCCAAAATCGAAAATTTTTTTTGATGCCAAAACTCTTAAAACTGCATAAAACATCGAAATTTAGTGTCATCTCAAAAAAATTTTTTTTTTTAAAATCAACTTTCTGGGAAAATTTTTGGTAGTCCCAAAAAGTCGATTTTTTCAAAAAAAATTTTTTTTCGAGACGACACTAAATCTCGACGTTTCATGCAATTCTAAGCCTTTTGGCACCAAAAATTTTTTTTCGATTTCGAAAATTTCATGTACTCCCCCCTATGGTGATTTTTAAAGATATATGAAAATTCCACTAAGTGGACTAAGAAGGGTTTTGCCTTTCTCTATAGAAAGGTATTAGAATTGCTGGAAAAACCGACTTTCGAACGGAGCCTCGGAGACCCATATACCATTCGACTCAGTTCGTCGAGATCGGAAAATGTCTGTGTGTGTGTGTATGTGTGTGTGTATGTGTGTGCACTTTTCGAGGATATTTGAACGCGCTCAATTTTCTCAGAGATGGCTGAACCGATTTGAACAAACTTGGGCTCGTTTGAAAGCTACTGTCGGGACATTGATCAAGTTCGAAGATCAAATGGCTGTGACTTTTGGTTCCGGAGATATGATTGTATAAGTGACGTAACCGACAAAAAGCGTTGTATTTGAACGCGCTCAATTTTCTCAGAGATGGCTGATCCGATTTTAACAAACTTGGGCTCGTTTGAAAGCTACTGCCGGGCCATTGATCAAGTTCGAAGATCAAACGGCTGTGACTTTTGGTTCCGGAGATATGATTGTATAAGTGACGTAACCGACAAAAAGCGTTGTATTTGAACGCGCTCAAATTTCTCTGAGATGGCTGAACCGATTTTAACAAACTCGGGCTCGTTTGAAAGCTACTGTCGGACCATTGATCAAGTTCGAAGAACAAATGGCTGTGAGTTTTGGTTCCGAAGATATGATTGTATAAGTGACGTAACCGACAAAAAGCGTTGTATTTGAACGCGCTCAATTTTCTCAGAGATGGCTGATCCGATTTTAACAAACTTGGGCTCGTTTGAAAGCTACTGTCGGGCCGTTGATCATGTTCGAAGATCAAATGGTTGTGACTGTTGGTTCCAGATATATGATGGTATAAGTGACGTAACCGACAAAACACATTGATTTTTACCGCTCTTATATATAAGGGTGCCAAAATTTTGGGATCAACTCTATTTTCGTAAAGTTCTAGTGCTCAAAAGTTTAAGCACCTCGAAAAAAGCCTTCATGCAAAATTTGACCTAAATCGGACATGCTTAAGGGGTGCTGCCCGGTGGTAAAGGTTTGACAATTTTCGATCTTGAAAAAGCACCATAGGGGGGAGTACATGAAATTTCCAAAATCAAAAATTTTTTTTGATGCCAAAACTCTTAAAACTGCATAAAACATCGAAATTTAGTGTCATCTCGAAAAAAATTTTTTTAAAAAAATCAACTTTCTGGGACTTAGAAAAATTTTCATATTTTTTCTAAGTCCCAAAAAGTCGATTTTTTCAAAAAAAAATTTTTTCGAGATGACACTAAATCTCGACGTTTCATGCAATTCTAAGCCTTTTGGCATCAAAATTTTTTTTTCGATTTCGAAAATTTCATGTACTCCCCCCTATGGTGATTTTTAAAGATATATGAAAATTCCACTAAGTGGACTAAGAAGGGTTTTTGCCTTTCTCTATAGAAAGGTATTAGAATTGCTGGAAAAACCGACTTTCGAACTGAGCCTCGGAGACCCATAGTGTTATATACCATTCGACTCAGTTCGTCGAGATCGGAAAATGTCTGTGTGTGTGTGTGTATGTATGTGTGTGTATGTATGTGCACTTTTCGAAGATATTTGAACGCGCTCAATTTTCTCAGAGATGGCTGAACCGATTTTAACAAACTTGGGCTCGTTTGAAAGCTACTGCCGGGCCCTTGATCAAGTTCGAAGATCAAATGGTTGTGACTTTTGGTTCCAGATATAGATTAGCATTACTGTTCTCATACAAATTGGCAACGCAAATGTCAAGCACTAGTTTGGAAAAATGATGCTGACTGTGTGACATAAACACTGAAGCATGCTTTTGTGAACTACTCGAATCAATCTGAATCAATTGGTGTCTAAGTTTATTTTATAACATATGAAACATATTTTCATGAGACTGTTATGAAAGAAGAGAAAGGCATTATCACACCACTAGGTGGATTAAGAAGGGTTTTTTAATTTTACCAGCACTTCCCATTGCTGTTACTTTTGGGGGACCCTCAGAAGATATCTTCGAACCCTTTCTAGGGAGCTTGTGAGAGGAAATATTTATCCTCTTCCTATAGCTGTGAGGGACTGCCGAAGATGTACCTTCTTGGGGATCGTCAGAATCACACTCGTCAGTTGACAAGCAAGCGTAAAGGTTTCCGGTGAGTTTAGGTGGCGTAGCACTCTTGAGCATTTCTGCGAAAGACCGTTTGGAACGAGACTGGAGAGACTGTTTCAATTTATTTCCTCGCAGTTTGTACGCAGGGCATGCCACGAGGTCATGATGGTCCTCTCCACAGTAGAGGCACTTTTCGATGCTCTTCCCGCAAGAGCCATCCGCGTGAGCCCCTCCACAGTTAGCAAAACGAGACTTATTACCACAATGAGAGGCTGTATGCCCCAATTGTTTGCAATTGGAGCAATTCATGACAATTGGAGCAATTCACATAGAGACGAACAGGCAGACGAACCCGGTCCAGGAGAACGTTGTTGGGTAATGCCAAGCCGGCGAAGGTCACTCGATAAGAACCTGATTGGGGATAGGATTTTGTACCATCCCCGGCGATCGACACTGAATGCAGCCGTTTGCAATCCAGTATCTTTGCATTCTTAAGTAGGGGGTCTTTGAAACCTCCGGCCCCGTACTTAAGAATATCTTCGCATGTCAGACTCGCATCTGTGACTACGCCGTCTATTTCTACTTCGCGGGCTGGCACGTATACATAGTACTCCCGCGCATAAAGATCACTTTGAACGATCTCGTTAGCATGATTGGGGATAGGATTTTGTACCATCCCCGGCGATCGACACTGAATGCAGCCGTTTGCAATCCAGTATCTTTGCATTCTTAAGTAGGGGGTCTTTGAAACCTCCGGCCCCGTACTTAAGAATATCTTCGCATGTCAGACTCGCATCTGTGACTACGCCGTCTATTTCTACTTCACGGGCTGGCACGTATACATAGTACTCCCGCGCATAAAGATCACTTTGAACGATCTCGTTAGCATGCTTTGAGCTGGTTAAGAGAACCCTAAGCCTGCCTGGGCGTACTTTATCAATGCGTGTAATAGTAGAGTACCGAGACGTCAATTCACGCGATATTCGACCCATAATGTTAAATAATAATCGACTCAGCTCGACGAAAATGCCTGTTGACAGTTACGACAATGCGTTTTGACAGTTACGTCACTTATATCATCATATCTCCGAAACCAGAAGTCCTAGCCATTAAATCTTCGAAATTGATCAATGGTTCAATACTAGCTTGCAAACGAGCCTAAGCTTGTTGAAATCAGTTAAGCCAACTCTGAGAAAATTTCACGTGTATTGCCGCGCAGTCCAAGCGGCATGCGGGGAGGATTGGAGGGGTGTTTCGGAATATAAAAAACTGGCGTTGCTGTTTACTCAAACCTTTTATTCATTGGCAATTTGGCCATCTTAGACTTCGCGTATAGATTTCGACTTACTTTACTATGGGGTGCCTTTTTAAAATTAGCCATATGGATGAATGGGCAGAACTTAATCGTGAATATCTCGACTTGTATTAATGGTAGCAACATAATTCTTTCACTATTTCATCAAAAATATGATCAGGAATTTGGTATAATATTTTGAACAGTGTGAGATAACCACAAACAACTTAAAAATTAAGTTTTTTCAAATTTTGAAAACTACGCGAAAAAATCTTTTCTTTCGCTTGGGTTTTTCGCGCAAGGACGACGATTTTGAGGTAGTCAGGCACATATCTTCAACTGAGTGCGTATAAAAGGGGAACCGTGGTGAAAATCGATCATTTCTTTTCGTGCGTTCGATGGTAGCAGACGTCGTGGGAGTTAAACCTTCAACCAGCAGCGACGGAGAGTGCACCTTCTGCGTGGTTAAAACCTCAAACGCTCAGGTCGCAACTCTCATTTGCTTTTCGGTAGTCGTAACGAGAAGTTCAAATTTCAGATATTAGTTCCGCAATATAGGTTTAGTATTCAGAGCCTGCGTGCTGAAACTGAATTCTGGAACTGTATTCCGGAACAGTTTCGAAATTGCAGTTCTCGAATTCAAACTGGATTCTGAGTCTGTTATTGGTTCTAAATTTAGTTCTTGAACTCAGGGTCCAGTTCTTTATTCCAGACTTCATCTATTCGGTTCTTTTTAGAACCATAATAATACTCCTAAAGAATTATGCGGAAATTTACTTTACTGTACTCTATACAACCTATTCTGGTAGTCATGGCGGAAAATCGTCTTCAAGTTTCAGAGCTTAGTTCCGGAATATGGGTTTAGAATTCAGAGTCTGCGTGCTGAACTAACTCAACTCGTCACTCTTCATCACGAACGCTTTCATAAAAAGTTCTTTTCAGAGCCACCATTTTTTATTATAAATAACTATACTGCTTATTTCATAATATTTAATTGCGTTTCAGAATGTTTAATGTAACTAATCTGTAATGTAGTCTAGGCGCATCGTTTAAATTTCTAGTGATGAAAGAGGGGAAAGTTGCACAATTCAAACAATCGATCAACTACCACTTCGAATTCGGAAGCATAAATAAAGCGTGTCATATTCGTATTCAGTAGTGGAATTTGACCTCCTGTTTCAACAGACTTCGCAGCCGATTCTTAGTGTACAGAATCATTGCATGGCTAGTACTATGGATCCTACTGGCACTAAGAATCCTTCCAGGTCGGGGCTCGAACAGACGACAGCTGGCTTGTAAGACCAGCGTCCTATGCATTGAACCGCCAACCCGGGACGGATTACTGCCAGTAGTAATAAGCATTCCTCAAAAATGTGATGCAGCTTCTTCTTTGGGTAAAATATGTTGAGGCTCTCAGTGGTTTTTCATGTATTTCATTTGATTTCGTGATTATTTTGATCATTGCACAAATGCTTACATTATATAGAAATTATGCGCTGGCCAGCGTCGAATTTATAGTCGTTACTAGGTACATTAGTATCTTTTCCTTTTCTTGTCTATTCGATCTTCGTATTAGTGTCATATCTCCACCATATTGGTTCGAAGTATTCTTTTAATGTCTTCTCAGTATTAGTTTGATGTTAGTATATGATAAACAATATTATTTCACCTTAAAGTTCACATTTAACATTATTTCCATGTGCTATGCAAATTTGTTTACCTCCCTTGTGTAATGTATTCTTCTTTTTTTCTAAACAACTAAAGTTACAATGCACTTTTCCAGAGTTTATTTGGAGCATTATAGCTTCTTCCCAGGAACTCATTTTTTCTCACATCTATAATCTTTCTTTGCAATATAACATTTTTATCCTTCTGACCAGCCCAGTATTGTTGTGTAGGACATGATTCCCATGTTATAATTTTAATATATTTGAATTTTCCATAATTGTTTTCCATTTTGTATAACTTCAACTGTACGCTTGAATTTTTTCAAGTATATTCCTTTTTTTTTCTTCTTCGTATGTTTTTCCTCTTTTATATATCTTCTCTGACAATGTAGCCTATTGCACTATTTTCCCTCTGATGTTTCTTTATCATGTTCCTGATCTTGGTTGCTGATAATCATCAATTTCACCTTATTTTTCTATTTACGTTTGATGTCCACTTGCTTTCGTTATGTTCGTTTCATTGCGTAAATATACATTTATTTCCTATTGACTCCGATACTTTTATCCAGTAACATCGTAAAACATATGTGTTTTGTTTTGCATTTATCCTCTCTCGTGTTGTATTTGACTTACTATTTCTTGTATTTATTTCACTGTTATTTATGCCTTCTTGGTATGTTTTCCATATGTTTTCAGTATTTTTCTTACCCTTGGGTGTTCAGTTTTCGTTGAATTCTTAATACAATGTGTTTATTTTCATATGTTATCCCGGAAGTCTACTTATCAAGTTGCCAGATGCTCCAATGTCTACCAGCAACTGCATCTCGTTATTTGGTTCATTTGCCGATCTCAATAACATCATAAATTCGTTGTGACATAATCTCAAATAGTTCAAAATTAAACTTTTCTGAAATGTTTGGTATAAACGAGTATCAAAGAGGATAATTCATTATGCGCGTTTGCCTTTCTCGAATTTTGAAAGCTCATAGCTCAGTGATCTGTGGAAGGATTTATATAATCTAGCTACCAATAGAATCGAAAATTTTCAACTAGAACGTGGATTGCAACAACATTGAAGTTTTTCAGTCGCTTTCCTACCATTTTCTGAGCAACTGTTATCGAAACAAGACACACACGAGAACCATCTCAGATCTCAATATTTCCTACCAAAAGATTCATCAAGATGGAAATTAAAATAATGCCATGCGAAACAGGGTTGCCATATATACAGATTAATCTGTATTTTATTTATACATACATATATGTACAGATTAATCTGCTGTATCATTATGATTATTATTATTATCATTATTATTATTACTATCATTATTATTATTAAAATGACTCTTGAATACCGAAGATCGTCGATACATTTCAGAGCAGGCCATTGCAATTGTCTCGTACTGAAATTTCGAGAAGAATCAGATATCCTCGAACTTCATAGCTTCAATAAAAATAAACTACAAATTTGTCGTACCTAGCCTCCTATATTGGCAAATTAAAAAGGAATTGTTTCAAGTTTGAAATATATAGTTGTAGGATAATAACTGTTTAATGTAACTAATATGTACTTTAATGTAGGTGCATAGCTTCAAATTCTATTAGCGAAAACGGAAAAGCTTGCACAATTCATACAATCAATCAACTAACTGATATTCGGAAAAGTAATAGGAGCGTGCCAGTTTTGTCGTAAATACGACTTACTTTACTATGGGGCGCTTTTTCAAAATATACCCTCTGAGAGAGTTTTTGATCGAGAGAGTTTTTGATCGTGAATATCTCATGTTATATCTAATGAATCAACATAATTCTTGCTACACGCCATCGAAAATATGATCACAATTTTATAATAAAATTTTCAGTTGTGTGACACATTCTCAAATAGTTCAAAATTAAACTTTTCTGAAATGTTTGGTATAAACGAGTATCAAAGAAGATAATTTATAAGGCGCGTTTGCCTTTCTCGTATTTTAAAAGCTCATAGGTCAGTGATCTGTAAAAGGATTTATATAATCTAAATACCAATAGAATCGAAAATTTTCAACTAGAACGTGGATTGCAACGACATTGAAGTTTTTCAATAGTACACTATTGAAAAACCTGTTTGATTTAACCCATGAAAGCACCAGCCAATCAGAACGCGAGATGTCTGCATCTAAACAAGAGCATTCATATAAATGTTGAGTGGTTCATTTTTCCTACCAATTGCTGAGCAACTGTTCCCGAAACAAGACACACGAGAGCAACATCGAGGACCTGTCGTCTCACTGTTTCCCGATCTTAATGCACGAGACACCATCAGCACAATGACACCAAAAATCGGTAGAAAGGCAGCCAGAAAGTCCAGAAAGGCCCTTTGCCGAAACAAGACACACACGAGAACCATCTCAGATCTCAATATTTCCTACCAAAACATTCATCAAGGTGAAAGTTAAATTAATTTGCACCGTCACTAACACATTCAATTACGAACGGCAAAGCGAAAGCGAAAGTGATGATTATGAACACATCTTTATACTAGTATAAAAATATGCCGTGCGAAACAGAGTTGAACAAATTGAACAAATGAAAGAGATGAACAAATTGTTAGAACAAATGTTTCCACTTTGATTTGCGAATTCTACTTTCCAGGCGTATCAGAACTGGCTAAACTTAAAGCAATCCTAAATATTTCTTTTTCACAGTGATGTGATCGTCCTGAAAAGGACGGGGTTTTCAACTCCTCGTCGTTATGGATGGCCAGCTGCAGATGGCGAGGGATGATTTTCGTTTTCTTGTTGTCACGGGCAGCGTTACCGGCCAATTCCAACACTTCGGCAGCCAAGTACTCCATCACTGCCGCCAGATAGACCGGGGCACCGGCACCGACACGTTCTGCGTAGTTTCCCTTCCGGAGCAGACGATGGTTTTTGCCAACTGGGAACTGCAGATCAGCACGGTTCGAGTGGGACTTTGCCTTGCTCTTAACTGTTCTTCCTGTGTGCGTGTTTCTGCGTAAAAATTACACAAGATGTTGTTAACAGCTCGACAGCCAATTAAGTATTACTGGCTGCGCTCTACTAACTCTCTCTTTTATATCGTTTCACTGTTTCCCGTTCTGCGTACAGGAAAGGTATTCTAACAAAGGGGCTGTCCATACACCGTTGCAGTAGCAGGTATAAAATGAAATGTGATGTGAGAAATAGCGTCATTTAAGTTAAAGCAGCTACTCTGAACGTAGGAGAACGTACAGCCCCACAGTCAGCACGATGGCACCGAAAACCGGTAGAAAGGCAGATTTGTACCGTCACTAACACATTCAATTACGATTTTTTCTTCGATGTGATTGTTCACAGTACTCTTCATTATGTTTTTATTCTCCCCGTATCGATCCTAATTTTGCATTTGACATGTTTGCTTTGTGTCTAGATGCACAACTCATTTGATCAAGCATATTTCTGGTCCTGATTTCACTATCATATCTTCGAAATATTTTTCTAATATCGTAAGTCATGCAATTCACCCATAACTGTACTTCATTATTTTCGTCGTATTTTCTATCAAGCCCATTATTTTCCTCTCGAATATTACCATTGTATCTATTAGGTGGTTTTCTATTATCATACCGATTTATTAAATCGTATTCTTACTGATAATCATTATTTTCATATTTTTACCCTTCGTTAGTTCTAAACTTTTGATTCCTCAAAAGAACTATATAGCCCAGCTCTGTTGCTTGAAGTCTGTGTTTAAGTACTTCGATATGTTTTCGTTCTATATCAATTTCTTCTAAATACTCCAGTAACTCATACAAAGTCTTTTTATGGCTTTGTGACATTCGCTTCAATTCGTCGATGTATAAGCCTGCTAAGCAATGTAGTCTAAGACTGACTTCCATTGGCGATTCCAGAACAAAGCAAAGGCACCGAACATTATGCGAAGATAAAGTGCAAAAACATTTATTTCTCCGCAGTGACACACATAGGAAGAATAAACTTACCTGAATGGTATGAGTTCATATCAAACCTGATATTATCAAAAGTGCTAGTGAAAACCTCATGATGCGTTTCACATCAATGAGTGCGCCCTACCCTGCTTCTGAAGGTATTTGGACTCCGATACTGAATTTTATATGCAGACACTGCCATATAATATTCCGTATCGGACCGGCACTAAGATAAAAACACAAACACAGACTTGCGATTTCTAGCCACTAAAATGCTTTTAATGCATTATTATAGGGTGTAACTACCCTTTAAAAACATTAAAACCACGCTATAGCTTCCACTCGCGCAGTGTTCACTGTTTAAACCGACTTTTGTTCGGAGGGTGTTTGTGGTGCTGTTTCCACTACTCGATCACTCACTACAGTGGGAAAAGTGGGTAAGGACCATTTTTGAGTAAATGACTACTATCTTCCATCATTGTTCAAGAATATGGAATCAGAATAACCGGAATCGGTTTGCTTGGCAGCTTACTGATAATGGCTAACGATTGGTGTTCTTTTTAGTCCATTTTAGAAAATTTGCCACTTCAAGCGAATTTAAATGACTGTTAGCGACGGTATTCGGAGTTCTTGTAGCAAAACCCTATTTGTATAGATGTTATAGCTCAAAGCTGAAATTATATTTTCTTAACAATTTTACAGCTACTTAAGAGGTTTCTTACTCACATTTTAGTCTCCTACTATAATATCTGTCGCGTAACAAAATTATCTTCTTGATCAAAGAAAAGCTCAATCTATATTTTTATAAATGAATTTTAGACTTAAATTATTAATATTTCGATAATTCAATAAATCTCAAACTTGATGAAACTCACTTTCAATTCACATACGTATCTAACATGGCTACTACTGTTCGTTTCATTTCCCGATCGACAGACGTTTATGAGTCATCACGTTGGCTCAATATTTTGATATTAGTTCCGAGGGGTATCGTCGTTACAGATTGTCCGTAACATTGTCCCCCACGTGTCACCGGATGGCTTGCAACGGCATCATCAACTACATCCAACAGCTTTACGACGACTCGTTCACGCAAGATACCATTTGTAGTTTGCACATCCACCCTACGAACTCTACCATCCTTACAAGGGTATGCCTTCAGCATTAGTCCCCGAAGCAATCGATTACCCATGCCTTCATCTACTATCAACACAAGGTCACTCTCTTTGATTGGTTTCACATCTTGGAACCACTTCGTTCTTCTGGAAATTGTTGGTAGATACTCCTTCACCCTACGAGCCATAAATCCATCCAGCATATGCTGAATGCGGTTCCAGCTACATCTAATCGCAGTGCTTTCCTCAACTGGATCTTTCAACTGCTGCTTCACACAGCATGAACCCAACAACGAAAAGTGGTTAGGAGTCAACGCCTCACTATCGGCATTGTCTAACGGAACGAACGTGAGAGGACGTGAATTCACCATATGCTCAGCCTCAGCCAGTAGTGTGTTCAATGACTCCTCATCTAACTTCCGTATACACGGCACCATTGGCAATTCTTTTAAGCTAATCGTACTAAAACTCGTAATCTTGGAATGTTGAATCTTTGTCTTATTTCATTGTCCACTGTCTCGTTGTTTGCATGGTGGAACTGACGATGATAGAAGTTCACAAGTAACTCCGTCACGCGATAGTATCTTGGTAGGATGACTGGATATTGGGAATCGAACATGGCAAACTCTGCGGATTCTGTTCGGCTTCTGGCTCTAAGAACTTTGTTTTCGTCAAGTGTCGGGCAGAGTTTCAATATGCTGCTTGAATTTTCTATGGGCTTTCGATTTTCGACTGGTAGCTGGCAGTTCTTTATGAATGTAGCAACCTCGTCGGGATAAACATCTGATTGTGCTCTACGCCACAAACCCTGTTCCGCTGTTTGCAATTCCGCACGTGTTAAGTTTTCTGGCCATGGTCGCTGCTCACGGTGCAACGTGCGAGGTATAAAATGATAAACATAAGCATTGGCTCGTAGTAACCTTTCCCGTTTGAAAAACCGTTCTAGATGTATCACTGGTTTCATAATTAAGTGACCAAACACAAACGCTGGTCCTTTCTTAATCCATTTCGTAGCTTTGTCTGCAAGGTTTAAGCGCGATGGGCAATATCTCAATTCTACTGCCTTTGACAATGTTAGAATTTCGTTTACACGGAAAGCAACATAGGGTCGATACCGGCGAAGGTCCTTTGATCTAATCCATTGGAGGGTCGTTTTAGAATCTGTCCAAAATACGACCCGCGAAATTGGGAGAGAATGGCCTTTAGTGATAGTTTCTCGCAAACGAGATCCAATGACAGCTGCTTGAAGCTCGAGACGTGGAATGGAAAGTGGTTGTAATGGGGCGACTTTCGTTTTGCATGCTACCAGTGCACACCGAACGTGGTCCTGTTCAACGATACGAAAATAACACACAGCAGAGTACGCTTTTTCACTAGCGTCAACGAAGATATGAAGCTCTAAGTTTTTCAAACTTTCCGGATGATAATTCTTGAAATAACACCGTGGGACCTTGACGCTCTATATCTTCTGTAGTACTGCAACCAACCGTTTCCATCGACATAAGAGCTCGACGAGTATCGAGTCGTTCCAGTATACCTGATCGCCACACATCCTGAATTAATATCTTTCCGTGGATGACAAACGCAGCGACTAATCCGTTTGAATCTTATATACTGTTACGTTTAGATTAGTATCTCATCGATCGAGTCAAAATACCTTAATTGTATTGACAAAAAATCGATATAAACTTATTTGCCAATAATCACCGCATGAATCATCGATGTAAATATCTCTCAGTGTAAGCCACATTCCACTAATGAAGCGCCGCCGCAAACGGAAAACCAGCAAATATACTCACACATATAGACCGCACGAAAATGGATAGAAACCGCCTGAGAGAATCTGCCTGCTAGAAACCGCCTGGCAATAGTTGACTAAAAACTGCAAAAAGAAAAGAAGCCACATCTTTGTCGATTGTGAGAAAGCCGTGAAGAGTTGCGCAGTTCAGTTCGGTGATCCGGATCTTATTTGATTTTACACTTGTGCTCGTTGCGTCTCCGTTTAACATCGAACTGCCCGGAAAAAAGAATCCGCTCGCTAGGAAGGAGCAGCTAGTAGCGCGTGCAAAATCATTTTCCGTTTAACATCGGACTGCCCGGAAAAAAGAATCCGCTCGCTAGGAAGGAGCAGCTAGTAGCGCGTGCAAAGTCATTTTCCGTTTGACATCGGACTGTAATACGAAAGAAAATTTACCCGGAGAAGTGAAAACGCTCGCTAGGAACAAGTAACTTGTAGCGCGTTCAAAGTCGAGTTGAAAGTCGTCTGTATGACTCCTCCCAGGAGATAGATCCGTTCATTACCGAAAGATTACTTTCCGTGGCAAGTGTGACTTGCAAGTTGGGATTTAAGACCGATCGAGAAGCGTTCGAAGGCTGTAGCAGAAACCAAGACCCCTTTCAAAAGGGGTGTTTCTTTCTTGCTTACAAATGTTTTCAGAGTCTCCACAAATTGAACGAACGTATTAATTATGCTGAACCCAGCTGTTTTTGACGGAACACATTAGTTGAGCGACAGAGTGAGCTTTTCGGGAATCGCTGCCTAGAGCCGGCGGTAATCCAATAAACTCTTATGGATGATTGAGCCTAACCGAACACGTTAGCTTCAGTCCCAGCCGATCATAGTCACAGGGATAATAGAAGGAAACCACGAAAAGGGGTTGGAGTGAACGGGACAGATTTGGAAGATTCCGTGAGTGAAACGAAGAGCTGGATGGTGTTGCATGCGGGAACTTCGGACGGTGAGCGGTAGTGAGGCGGAGGCGGAACAGATAGCGAAATCTAACTTCCGTATACACGGCACCATCTAACTTCCGTATACACGGCACCATTGGCAATTCTTTTAAGCTAATCGTACTAAAACTCGTAATCTTGGAATGTTGAATCTTTGTCTTATTTCATTGTCCACTGTCTCGTTGTTTGCATGGTGGAACTGACGATGATAGAAGTTCACAAGTAACTCCGTCACGCGATAGTATCTTGGTAGGATGACTGGATATTGGGAATCGAGCATGGCAAACTCTGCGGATTCTGTTCGGCTTCTGGCTCTAAGAACTTTGTTTTCGTCAAGTGTCGGGCAGAGTTTCAATATGCTGCTTGAATTTTCTATGGGCTTTCGATTTTCGACTGGTAGCTGGCAGTTCTTTATGAATGTAGCAACCTCGTCGGGATAAACATCTGATTGTGCTCTACGCCACAAACCCTGTTCCGCTGTTTGCAATTCCGCACGTGTTAAGTTTTCTGGCCATGGTCGCTGCTCACGGTGCAACGTGCGAGGTATAAAATGATAAACATAAGCATTGGCTCGTAGTAACCTTTCCCGTTTGAAAAACCGTTCTAGATGTATCACTGGTTTCATAATTATGTAAGTGACCAAACACAAACGCTGGTCCTTTCTTAATCCATTTCGTAGCTTTGTCTGCAAGGTTTAAGCGCGATGGGCAATATCTCAATTCTACTGCCTTTGACAATGTTAGAATTTCGTTTACACGGAAAGCAACATAGGGTCGATACCGGCGAAGGTCCTTTGATCTAATCCATTGGAGGGTCGTTTTAGAATCTGTCCAAAATACGACCCGCGAAATTGGGAGAGAATGGCCTTTAGTGATAGTTTCTCGCAAACGAGATCCAATGACAGCTGCTTGAAGCTCGAGACGTGGAATGGAAAGTGGTTGTAATGGGGCGACTTTCGTTTTGCATGCTACCAGTGCACACCGAACGTGGTCCTGTTCAACGATACGAAAATAACACACAGCAGAGTACGCTTTTTCACTAGCGTCAACGAAGATATGAAGCTCTAAGTTTTTCAAACTTTCCGGATGATAATTCTTGAAATAACACCGTGGGACCTTGACGCTCTATATCTTCTGTAGAACTGCAACCAACCGTTTCCATCGACATAAGAGCTCGACGAGTATCGAGTCGTTCCAGTATACCTGATCGCCACACATCCTGAATTAATATCTTTCCGTGGATGACAAACGCAGCGACTAATCCGTTTGAATCTTATATACTGTTACGTTTAGATTAGTATCTCATCGATCGAGTCAAAATACCTTAATTGTATTGACAAAAAATCGATATAAGCTTATTTGCCAATAATCACCGCATGAATCATCGATGTAAATATCTCTCAGTGTAAGCCACATTCCACTAATGAAGCGCCGCCGCAAACGGAAAACCAGCAAATATACTCACACATATAGACCGCACGAAAATGGATAGAAACCGCCTGAGAGAATCTGCCTGCTAGAAACCGCCTGGCAATAGTTGACTAAAAACTGCAAAAAGAAAAGAAGCCACATCTTTGTCGATTGTGAGAATGTTGAACCACGTTGCCACGATCAACTCTAGAAGAGCATCCATCCCGAATCCATTGACTGCTGCTTGGACAGAAGGTGATGAAAAGGCGCTGGCGACAATTCAATTAACAGTGGATGAGAGCCAATACGCTATTATTCGGAACAAACCGACAGCCAAGACGACGTGGGATGCATTTCAACAGCATCACAATAAAACTAGTTTGGGACAAAAAGTTACGCTGCTCAGGCTTATTACCAACCAGAATTACCGGATTGGAGGCAACATGGAGTTATACCTAGCTGATATAGAAAAACAGTACGCTAGGCTTGAGAACTCCGAATTTGAAATGAAGGAGTGTCTAAAGGTGGCACTTATACTACGTGGACTTCCAGATTCTTTCAACCCTTTGACGACAGCATTGGAAGCTCGGAACGAGGATGAATTGACTCTCGAAATGGTGAAAATCAAGCTCATGGACGAGGCCGAGAAACAAGCAAAGCAAAGAGGTGGTGGTATGGAAGAACTTGCACTGAAGATTAGTAACAATCAGAAGGTAATTAGCTGCTATTTTTGTGGAAAACCGGGGCACCGGAAGCGAGAATGTAAGCTGTTTTTGGCGGAAAGAAATTCTGCAGGAAAAAATGAAAAGAAAAAACCTAAAGAAAAGGTAAAAACAGTGCGCGAAAACGACCAAAAGGAGTCGTTCACGTTTTTAGTATGTTCAAATCAACCAAATGCAAAGTCATGGATAATTGATTCAGGTGCTACGTCTCACTTAGTGAAAGATCGTAATGCATTCGTACGGTTGGACAACAGTGCAAGACCAGTTATATCGTCGGCGGATGGTAAAACCCTACGAACGGAAGGTATCGGCGACTGTGTGATTGAGTGCTTAATAAGTAGCGAAGAAAAAGTGACCATCACTTTAACAGGCGTTATTTTTGCTCCTGAGCTCGAGACTAACTTGATATCAGTAGCAAAATTGGCAGAAAAAGGTGTTAAAGCAGATTTCAATTCGAAGGGCTGTAAATTAATATATAATAAAAAGGTGATTGCAACTGCTGATCGAATTGGTGGTCTCTACTGGTTGAATGTCGCAGACGGACGTTCTCTCGTCGTGAACAACAAACAACACAATACCGATTGTCAGCACGTATGGCACCGACGACTTGGCCATCGCGATCCGAATGTTCTTGATGTCATTGAACGGAAGGGATTGGCGTCCGGTATTAATGTATCAAGCTGTAGACTTCGAATTACGTGCAAATGCTGTATCGAAGGAAAAATGTCCCGTCCATCATTTCCTCAAGTAGCCGAGAAGACATCAAGAGAAATTCTTGACATAGTTCATAGCGACGTTTGCGGACCAATGACGGAGACTCCTGGTGGTTGTAGGTATTATATGACCATGATAGATGACCATAGCAGATACACGGTGGTTTATTTTTTGAGAGAAAAATGCGAAGTTGAACAAAGAATTAAAGATTACGTACGATTTACAAAAACCCAATTCGGAAAGAAACCAAAAATTATTCGTTCGGACAGAGGTGGTGAGTACAGCAGTAAAAGTTTGCGCGAATTTTACAAAGAAGAAGGAATTAAACCTGAATATACCGCTGGATACTCTCCTCAGCAGAACGGAGTAGCTGAAAGAAAAAATAGATCTTTGAACGAGATGGGATTGTGCATGTTATTGAATGCTGGTCTACCCAGACGATTTTGGGCAGAAGCAATAAATACATCAACTTATTTGCAAAACAGACTACCTTCTACAGCTATTACGACAACGCCGTTCGAGATATGGTTTGGCAAAAAGCCTGACATGAAACATTTACGGATTTTTGGTTGTGAAGCGTTTGTTTGGACACCAGCTCAGAAACGTAAAAAGTTTGATATAAAAGCGATAAAAATGACCTTTGTTGGCTACTCATCAGAGAACAAAGCGTACAGATTGCTCGATACGAAGACTGGAAATGTCGTTATCAGTCGTGATGTACGGTTCTTGGAACTTGAAGACGACAAATCATGTAGCGAAACAACTGGAGATGTGGAAATTGAGGCGGTAGCTGACTCAGAAGTAGCTGTTCGGTTGGAAGATCGATTAATCACCGAACAGGGAGAAAATGACAATCATCAATCAGAAGTTGTGGATGATCACGAACATTTACCTGAGATTACGCGACGATCCAGTAGACCAAACTTCGGTATTCCACCACAGAGATTCGGTACCATTGGATTGGCCCTATCACACGTAGAGCCAAAAACTTTTGCCGAGGCTATCGAAAGTCCTGACCGTGACAAATGGAAGCTGGCAATGGAAGAAGAAATGGCTTCACATCGGGAATACGGATCGTGGGAATTCACCAAGCTACCCCCGGACCGTAAAGCTATCGGATGTAAGTGGGTCTACAAATGTAAGGAGGACGAAACTGGGAAGATAGTACGATTTAAAGCCAGATTAGTTGCTCAAGGTTTTTCCCAGAAGTATGGAAGTGACTATGATCAGGTGTTTGCTCCAGTAGTAAAACAAGCAACCTTTCGGACAGTGCTAGTGTTGGCCAGTAGAAAACATATGTGTGTGAGACACATGGACATCAAAACAGCGTATTTATATGGAGAGCTTAAGGAGGAGATTTATATGAAGCAGCCTCCAGGATACGGTTGTAATGATCAAGAGACTGTTTTTCGGCTAAAACGGAGTTTATATTGTCTAAAGCAGGGCGCTCGTGTCTGGAACCAGCATATAAATAATGTACTACAGGATATTGGTTTCCAACGGTCGAATGCAGATCCCTGTCTCTACACGCGACAAATTGAAGGACGCCTTACGTACATGTTAATTTACGTCGATGATATAATTGTGGTATGTCATCTCGAGAATGAATATAAAGCGCTAGTAGGAGTTCTAAGAAGGAAACTCAGAATTGTGGAACTAGGAGAATTAAAGTTTTTCCTGGGGATTCACGTAAGAAAACATGTAGACCAGTATATGCTAAGTCAGTCGTCTTACATTTCGAAACTTCTCGTGCGATTCAAAATGGAGAAATGCAAAATATCTAATGTTCCTATGGCAAGTGGCTTTATACAACAAAAGGAGGAGGATAGCGACACTTTTTCGGAGAAGGATGTGTATCAAAGACTTATTGGAGCTTTGTTGTATATAGCCATAAACACACGTCCGGATATTTCTATAGCAACTTCGATCCTTGGAAGACGTGTATCAAACCCAACAGTAGCAGATTGGAATGAGGCTAAAAAGGTGCTTCGCTATCTCAAAGGCACAATTAATCATGGGCTAAATCTAGGAGACAGTAAGCAGCTAGAAGTAAAATGTTTCGTCGATGCTGACTGGGCTGGTGAAGTAGGAGATCGTAAATCAAACACTGGTTACATTTTAAAGTTTGGTGATGGTCTTGTGAATTGGGGATGCAGGAAGCAGAATAGTGTTGCACTTTCAAGCACAGAGGCAGAATATATTGCTTTGGCGGAATGTATGCAGGAACTACAATGGCTTCGTAAATTGCTGGAGGATTTGAAAATAGAATTAAGGTTACCAATACAAGTGAATGAGGACAACCAAAGTTGCATCGCACTCACAGTTGCAGATAGGGTATCTCGAAAATCGAAGCATATTGCTATCAAATATTGTTTTGTGAAGGACTTAGTCGAAAATAGAATTGTTCAAATGCGTTATTGTTCCACGGAGCATATGGAAGCAGATATTTTGACTAAACCGCTAGGAGCAATTAAATTACGTCAGTTTCGTGAAGCTATTGGAATCCATTCGACCGATGTTGAGGAGGAGTGTTGAACCACGTTGCCACGATCAACTCTAGAAGAGCAACGATAACAACATGCCATGGAAACTAATTGTGTCGTAGCAATATGTTAGTAATTAGTAACAAATAAAATTTTTCTCATTAGTTGTCTGAAGCTCGTTCAAGCCAGACGTAATTTCTTTCTGATCCGATATTCCTGACTGAGTACTCGAACAGAGAAAGCCGTGAAGAGTTGCGCAGTTCAGTTCGGTGATCCGGATCTTATTTGATTTTACACTTGTGCTCGTTGCGTCTCCGTTTAACATCGAACTGCCCGGAAAAAAGAATCCGCTCGCTAGGAAGGAGCAGCTAGTAGCGCGTGCAAAATCATTTTCCGTTTAACATCGGACTGCCCGGAAAAAAGAATCCGCTCGCTAGGAAGGAGCAGCTAGTAGCGCGTGCAAAGTCATTTTCCGTTTGTCATCGGACTGTAATACGAAAGAAAATTTACCCGGAGAAGTGAAAACGCTCGCTAGGAACAAGTAACTTGTAGCGCGTTCAAAGTCGAGTTGAAAGTCGTCTGTATGACTCCTCCCAGGAGATAGATCCGTTCATTACCGAAAGATTACTTTCCGTGGCAAGTGTGACTTGCAAGTTGGGATTTAAGACCGATCGAGAAGCGTTCGAAGGCTGTAGCAGAAACCAAGACCCCTTTCAAAAGGGGTGTTTCTTTCTTGCTTACAAATGTTTTCAGAGTCTCCACAAATTGAACGAACGTATTAATTATGCTGAACCCAGCTGTTTTTGACGGAACACATTAGTTGAGCGACAGAGTGAGCTTTTCGGGAATCGCTGCCTAGAGCCGGCGGTAATCCAATAAACTCTTATGGATGATTGAGCCTAACCGAACACGTTAGCTTCAGTCCCAGCCGATCATAGTCACAGGGATAATAGAAGAAAACCACGAAAAGGGGTTGGAGTGAACGGGGCAGATTTGGAAGATTCCGTGAGTGAAACGAAGAGCTGGATGGTGTTGCATGCGGGAACTTCGGACGGTGAGCGGTAGTGAGGCGGAGGCGGAACAGATAGCGAAAGGCGGCGAGAAACGACCGGATGGCGAGTTTGTGAGTAGACGATAGGTCGGACGATGTGCATGTGGGAAAGTGATTGGTGAAGAGTATAATATTAGTAAATATGATGTTGTTTAGAGATAAGCGTAATCGATTGATGCATGAGAAGGTTTAAAGTAGTGGTAGGAAAAAGGAAGGATGATCAGTGAGAGGAGCAGGAGTGAGATGAAAGCATTGGGGAATGTGGGAGGAATGGCATGTGAAGGAGAATACATTGTTCTGAGCATTATCGTAACACTTTTTTTTCATTTGAGTTGGTGCACATTGCCCTTAGTGTTTGCGTTTTGGTCCACTTTGGTAGTTCTGCTCTACCCACAGCTAAAACCTTGTAACACTGGCGCCCAACCAAAAATCCACAAAATTTGAACTACCGTTAGCAATTGTTTTATTTGGTTTGTGATATATTTGGCTTTGTGAGTTGAAATACTGTAAGGTATTTTGGAAATTTATCTTTTACGCAAAAAATTCGACATGGATCACTCACATTTAACGAGTGAAGAAGTAGATTACGAACTAGCTCTACGCCATGTGCTTAATTTAAGTCGCACCACACATCGTGGTAAGGTAATTCGTCTTAAAGCGCTCATAGAGCAAGAGTCGTTAAGTGACATGAAACCGACTAGCTCCGAGCATGTTATGAGTGCACTGGACAACATTAACGTTTGGCAGACACAGTTAGATCAGCTCCACCTTCAGACGGAGGCAGCGATCCTCGCAGTCAATACCGCGGACATGTATGAATTAAGATCCCGAATAATTCATTATCAAAACCGTTTGCGTTTGATAAATCCACCAGTAGAACTGAACCACACTTATACACTTCTCGTCTTCAACGTGGAAGACTTGTATAAAAAAGTTTGTGATGCGTTATCAGTAAATAGTGATCAGAGTGACAGTGCGAAACACTCTCTCCCAAAGAGTACAGGTACAAGAAGAAAATCCACGAGCCCAGAAGACGGAGCAGCAGGAGGATTCGATACATTAGATATCAGCCCATTTCCACAAACGGACACACCTGAATCTCATCAACGGTTAGCTAATAATGGAGGACGAGGGCGTGGACGAAAACTGGTTACACCAAACTCGCCGGAAGGTCATCATTCCATATTATTCGGAAACAATAGGTCGACGTTACAACAGGAGCATCAGGCACAGCAAGATAGAAGCAGAGCGAACCAGGATTCAACCGATTATCATAGGCTGCGCGATGAGCTATTGAATCATCTGCTGCAGATAGTACGAGTTCCCCCAGCGCGAGCGGACGAAAGGAGGATGCTGAAAGCTGTACACAACTGGCCATTTAAATTCCGAGGAGAAAAAGACACCACGTCACTCAACGTATTCCTAGATCGTGCGGAAACGTTCGCTAGATCAGAGGGTATGAATGATAAAACACTGTTGAGCAGCATCAAACATCTACTACATGAAGACGCTCTGGAGTGGTACGCCCGAGCAACGTTACAGAACCGACTACTGTCTTGGCGCGCTTTCAAGCAAGAAATTCGGAAAGAATTCCTTCCTAGCGGATACTCACAGATTCTTAGATTGGAGGCCAGCTTTCGATTTCAGGGCATTAATGAGTCATTTGCTAAGTACTACCGAGATATTTCGGCATTGTTTCGATTCGTAGAACCACCCATTCCTGAAAATGAAAAGCTCTTTACAGTGAAAAAAAATATGAATGCGGACTACGCAGCCATTGTGACAGCGGCAAGACCGCAAACACTAGATGAGTTGGTAGACATATGTACAAGCTACGACGAGACTAGGATGCTCTTGAACAGGCAACGGAGAGTTCCGATCCCGCACACGGCGCTACTCGAACCGAACTTTGCAACACCAATGTCTGCTACCAAACCAACGTTCGCTCAACAGCAGTCTCATCGTTTCAACAGGGTGCACGCCGTCGAAAAGGAAGAGTTCATGGATGAGGAATTGTCTCCGCTACAACAAGTCTCGGAATCGCAAAAAATACAGTGCATTGGAAGGAAGAAGTTTGGCAGAACCAAATGGATGAACTCCTTGAGCAGGTCAATGCTCTAAAAATGAGTTTCGATAAAAAGAACCAGAGATCAGACACAGCGACACAGAGTAATCACAATTCTCGAGTCGTCAACAGTTTCAGTCGTTCGGAAACGGACAAATATCAGCAGTTTCATCATCAACCGAGAGAGCCAGCTACTCTTTCGCAACCACAGTGGACACAACGCGAAACAATTCAAGAACAACTTCCAGTGAGCCAACAACGAGGCCGACAGAGTTGGTACGCCGATCGAATCAACCCAACTGCAAGAGGAAAAGAAAATATAGTTGAACGAAGGCATGACACGCAACAACCGTATGAACATCATCTACCACCTTCATCAGAGGCGTATCGCGGGATACAACGAACTGTACAAGACCATCAACGACACGTGATGACTTGTTGGAACTGTGACGAGGAGGGACACAGATTCATGGACTGTCCGAAACCACAGGCAATCTTATTCTGCTATCGATGTGGAAGGAAAGGTTACTCGTTACGTAGTTGCTTCACGTGCCGGACAGACGCGGGAAACCAGCTGGCGGAGAACGAACAATAGAGAGGACCAGCTCTCCGCAATGTTTCGAAAACCTCTCAGATATCCCAGAATTCAGAAATCTACATTCAATAATCATTGACCCAGGAAAAGACAATCGTCCGCACGCCGTTATATCAGTGCTAGGGAAAGAAGTTAAAGCTTTACTGGACAGTGGAGCAAATTGCTCTTTGCTTGGTGGCAAACAAGTACAGTTAGCGCGAGACTGCAAGCTGAAGAAAGGGAAGCTTTCTGGCGGGATAAAAACAGCGGACGGAACACGACACTCCATTACCGATTTTGTGTATTTACCCATCGTATACAACAACCGAAACGATGTACTCCCAGTCCTGTTAGTCCCTTCGATTCCAGACTGCGTTATACTGGGAATGAATTTTTGGAACAAGTTCGGAGTGAAGGCAGTGTGTTGCTTGGTCGAAACGGAAAGTACATCGATCCACAGTGATGAAAAAATGAAGGCGCTCACGTTGGAACAGAAAAGGCGCTGGGAGCAAACAGTAGAAAAATTTCCAAAAGCTCAAAATAGAAAACTAGGTCGTACCAACATGTATGAACACCGTATCGAAATGCGAGATGCGCAGCCAAAAAGGCAACGACACTATCCGATGTCGCCCTACGTACTTCAGGAGGTAAACCGAGAAATAGATCGAATGATAAGCTTAGACGTTATTGAGAAAGCACGGTTCTCACCTTGGACCAATCCGTTAGTTGCGGTCAAAAAGAAAACGGGCCAGTACCGCGTATGCTTGGACGCCCGATACTTAAACTCTATCATGGTAAATGAGGGCTTCCCGATTCCACAGATAGCGTCAATCACGAACAACCTGCGAAGCTGTAAATTCATCTCTTCGATCGATCTCAAGGATGCGTTCTGGCAACTCCCTCTTCATCGAGATTCTAGACCACTTACAGCATTTACCGTTCCATCCAGGGGCCACTTTCAATTTAAAGTAGTGCCTTTTGGATTATGCACGGCAAGTCAGGCTCTCGCGCGTCTCATGACACACATCTTTGCGGATATGGAACCACAAGTTTTCCACTACCTAGACGACATCATCGTTTGCTCGGAAACCTTCGAGGAACATATAGTTTTGCTCGAAGAAGTGGCTCGTCGACTTCAAAAAGCAAATCTTACAATCTCATCCGAGAAATCTCTTTTCTGTAGGAAAAGGATGAACTATCTCGGCTACGTAATCGATGAGCAAGGTTGGCGAGTAGACGAAGCAAAGATTGAGGCAATAGTACAGTTCCCTACACCCACCACAAGAAAAGAAGTTCAACGTTTCTTGGGCGTGTGCAATTGGTACAGGCGATTCATTGCAGGATTCTCGCAGATAGCAGCACCTCTGACGGATTTCACCCGTGCGAAAACCAAATTTCGGTGGACAACAGAAGCGGAAACATCATTCATGAGATTGAAAGCGGCGCTAGTCTCAGCTCCAGTTCTGGCAATGCCGGACTACAGTAAACCGTTCGCAATAGCATGCGATGCAAGCGATACAGCGATAGGAGCGGTGCTAACGCAAGACACGAACGGAGAGGAACACCCGATCAGCTACTACTCACAGAAACTATCAATATCAGAGAGAAAGTATTCGGTGACAGAACGGGACTGTTTGGCAGTGATTCGGGCAATAGAGAAATTCAGGGGTTATGTAGAAGGCGTTAAATTCGTTGTACACTGCGATCACGCGGCTCTAAGCTATTTAAAATCCATGAAAAATCCCACCGCTTTGATGAGTCGTTGGCTATTACGACTAAATGCATTTGATTTCGAGATCAAATACAGGAGAGGATCGATAAACGTCGTACCAGATGCTCTGTCGAGGATAGTGTCGGAAGCAATGTTCACCGCAGATAAAATTGAAGACACATGGTACGCAAATCTCGTCGCAAAAGTAAGGGCCGAAGAAGAACGATTTCCGGACTTCCGCGTCGTCAATGACACGCTCTTCAAAAATTGTCGGGCTAAGAACGAAGTCGGCGCAGTCGTCCACGTATGGAAGCAAGTTGTTCCAAAAGAAGCAAGAATACAGTTGATTCGCAGATTTCATGACGAGCCTACAGCAGCACACTTAGGACTGTATAAAACATGGCATAAGATACAAGCTCATTACTATTGGCCCAGAATGCAACAGGAAATAGCCAATTACGTCAAAGAATGTTCCGTTTGTAAGGCGTGCAAGGTCCCCAGTATGAGAATGATACCGAAGATGGGCAGCCTTAAACCCGCCAAGATTCCGTGGGAAATGATATCGGTTGATTTCGTAGGGCCATTGCCAAGATCCAGACAAGGAAACACAGTACTACTTGTTGTTGTTGATTGGGTTAGCAAGTATGTGATCACCAAGCCTTTACGATCAGCGGATTCTAAACAGACGGTTGAGTTTCTGGAACAAGAGGTTTGCCTGAGATTCTCACGACCACGGGTAATACTCTCGGACAATGGCAAGCAGTTCGATTCGATGGTTTTTAAAACTTGGACAGCTCGGCACAATATCGTGCACATGAAGACAGCTTATTACTGCCCGCAAGTCAACAATGCAGAACGGGTCAACCGTGTCCTAGTCACCTGTGTACGATCGCTGTTAGAGACTGACCATAGAGCATGGGACGAGAATTTAGCCGCTATCACTGCAGCAATCAACTCGGCTAGACACGAAGTCACGGGAGTGAGTCCGCACGAGGCAAACTTTGGGCGAAACTTGTTGCTACACACGGATTTGTATACACAGCAGGAACTAAACACGATTAAAGATTCTACGGTTGCTCAAGATCTGAGAATGTCGACGATACGACGAATACAGGAGCTAATCACACAACGCATCAAAAACTGTCACGAACGATCGAAACAACGGTATAACCTCCGGAAGCGATCGGTAACATTCAAAACGGGAGATTTAGTATGGCGTCGTTCATTCACACTTTCGTCAAAGATCAATCAAGTCAACAGTAAACTGGAACCGAAGTTCATCCCCGCGATCGTGAGGAACGTGCTGGGAACAAACCTTTACGAGTTGGAAGACATCTTGAGCGGTAAAAAGGGTAGATATCATGCAAAAGATATCAAAGCGGACTAAATAAGTTAAATTCAGCTATGTCAGCAGACTCAATCTGCCAACCATACTCACTTCATTCGTACAAACGAGTAAAACACCGAATCAGATGTGAGGAGAAACACTTTTTAGGAGCTATGGCATTCAGTATATGTCATCACAAAACACAGCGGTATACAAACACAAAAAGCACCGCGTGCCGTTCACGAACCGGGAGAAATCGTATCGGACAATCCATAAACGAGCTATGAGTTGCATTACTACGATAATTTTAAAACACGAAATCGGAATTACAAAGCGTAGTCTGGATTAGTGCAAGCACTACTCATGAAGTGTTTCCAGAAAGTCGAAAGCGTTTCCAAAAGTTAACACCTGAGGATCGTCATGAATTTGTCATCCAGAAGTAACGCGATTCAGGGCGCGGTAAAACCCTTCTCTGTGGGCTCATGACTATTCAGTTGAGGAAATGCTTCTATTTCAGGTATACCTAACAAACCAACACAAACCAATTTTGTCACCGTAAATCATTATAAATGTTAAAATTTTGAGATTTGTTTGTGATTGAGCCTATTTTGTTATCACAATGGGCTAGACTTCACGTAGCATACTTGCTCTATAGCAGGTGAAATTCGAAGCAGGACAAGAATCTTGGTCATTGATGATTTGAGAGGTCTAAGGGATTTGAGTCAGAGAGTTCTGACGTATATTGACAGATATGAATCATGTAGTATGAATAAGGCAGTATGAAGATGCAGTTTAGAATTTAATTTAGGAAAGATTTGGCAGGTAACGGAGACCTGCGTGATATTTATGATTTGAGAAAAACATTGTAAACAATCTGGGGTTTGCTCAGGAGATTAGATGACCGACTCATTTTTGACCATGATTTTTCGGAATGAAGTATTATTTCAGAATTTTTTATGAATCGTTTGATCATCGATTCATAAAAAATTTTTTGCAATGGTAGGATTGTGTTACGTTTAGATTAGTATCTCATCGATCGAGTCAAAATACCTTAATTGTATTGACAAAAAATCGATATAAACTTATTTGCCAATAATCACCGCATGAATCATCGATGTAAATATCTCTCAGTGTAAGCCACATTCCACTAATGAAGCGCCGCCGCAAACGGAAAACCAGCAAATATACTCACACATATAGACCGCACGAAAATGGATAGAAACCGCCTGAGAGAATCTGCCTGCTAGAAACCGCCTGGCAATAGTTGACTAAAAACTGCAAAAAGAAAAGAAGCCACATCTTTGTCGATTGTGAGAAAGCCGTGAAGAGTTGCGCAGTTCAGTTCGGTGATCCGGATCTTATTTGATTTTACACTTGTGCTCGTTGCGTCTCCGTTCAACATCGAACTGCCCGGAAAAAAGAATCCGCTCGCTAGGAAGGAGCAGCTAGTAGCGCGTGCAAAATCATTTTCCGTTTAACATCGGACTGCCCGGAAAAAAGAATCCGCTCGCTAGGAAGGAGCAGCTAGTAGCGCGTGCAAAGTCATTTTGCGTTTGACATCGGACTGTAATACGAAAGAAGATTTACCCGGAGAAGTGAAAACGCTCGCTAGGAACAAGTAACTTGTAGCGCGTTCAAAGTCGAGTTGAAAGTCGTCTGTATGACTCCTCCCAGGAGATAGATCCGTTCATTACCGAAAGATTACTTTCCGTGGCAAGTGTGACTTGCAAGTTGGGATTTAAGACCGATCGAGAAGCGTTCGAAGGCTGTAGCAGAAACCAAGACCCCTTTCAAAAGGGGTGTTTCTTTCTTGCTTACAAATGTTTTCAGAGTCTCCACAAATTGAACGAACGTATTAATTATGCTGAACCCAGCTGTTTTTGACGGAACACATTAGTTGAGCGACAGAGTGAGCTTTTCGGGAATCACTGCCTAGAGCCGGCGGTAATCCAATAAACTCTTATGGATGATTGAGCCTAACCAAACACGTTAGCTTCAGTCCCAGCCGATCATAGTCACAGGGATAATAGAAGGAAACCACGAAAAGGGGTTGGAGTGAACGGGACAGATTTGGAAGATTCCGTGAGTGAAACGAAGAGCTGGATGGTGTTGCATGCGGGAACTTCGGACGGTGAGCGGTAGTGAGGCGGAGGCGGAACAGATAGCGAAAGGCGGCGAGAAACGACCGGATGGCGAGTTTGTGAGTAGACGATAGGTCGGACGATGTGCATGTGGGAAAGTGATTGGTGAAGAGTATAATATTAGTAAATATGATGTTGTTTAGAGATAAGCGTAATCGATTGATGCATGAGAAGGTTTAAAGTAGTGGTAGGAAAAAGGAAGGATGATCAGTGAGAGGAGCAGGAGTGAGATGAAAGCATTGGGGAATGTGGGAGGAATGGCATGTGAAGGAGAATACATTGTTCTGAGCATTATCGTAACACTTTTTTTTCATTTGAGTTGGTGCACATTGCCCTTAGTGTTTACGTTTTGGTCCACTTTGGTAGTTCTGCTCTACCCACAGCTAAAACCTTGTAACAATACTCATAACCTCGCTCAATAATTGTCTCTTAGTCGGGACTACTTCTCCCGCCAACAGCGGCATGTGGTCCTCGTGAAGGGTTAAAGAGAATGAGAACACGTCCTCTTCCGGCAACCACACCATTCCAAGCAATCGTTTAATTCCATTTTCTTTTTCCACAACGAAATTTTTCACAGTCGTAGGTTTAACAGCTCCAATTCTGTTTAACACCGATCGTTCATTCGAAATCCAGTTCCGAGTGTGGAATCCGGCTTTCGCGTGGACTTCTGCTACTCCTAGGGCCATTTCAAACCACTTCGTTTACCGTATCGACGCTATCAAGGTAGTCATCGACATAATGTTTATTACGGATTGCATTTGCTACCTTGGGATGATCTGCTTCGAATAGGGTTGCGTTGAGATTTTTAACGTATTGAAGACGTTAAAGCGCGAAACAATAGTTACAGCAGTACAAACAGTGGTTCCGTTCTAAGTACCAGCAGTAGTCAAAACGGAAGAAAAACAGAAAATGGCATTATAACACCAAAAATCTTTTCGAAAACGAATACACTATCTAAGCACTCCTAGACTCCCGCAGTTCGGTAATGTTTTGTCTGTTCATATTAAAGAGGTTCGCTGGTAAACCGTACATAGAAACCAGAATAGTGTTGAAAAAAAAGAGGTTCCCTGGTAAACCGTACATAGAAACCAGAATAGTGTTGAAAAAAAAAGTATTTTTATCAAGTGCTACGGAACTTTTGATATTTGTGGTTGGTCGTGTCAACGAAGTAAAATGCAGCTTAATATAAATACGTGACAACCTTGTTTCGAGTGGAATCAATACCGATGTTAGTGGAAGCAGCAACATTAGCCTGAATAAATTCAACGTTAGCAGTCAACCAACCGTAACCGTAAACTTGAATGTATGTATACACTCCATCAGGTAAATAAGTAGTAAATCAAGCAGACTCTTACAGATAAGTAGCTAGTAAAAGAAATCGTAATGGACAGACAGGAACTAAAAGAGTTCCTAGAAGAAGAAGAAAAACCAAATCAATGAGAATAAATAGTAAAAGTAATAAATAGTAAAAGTTTTTTTTATGTTTGCTCCTTCTTCATTATGAATGGAAGACCCCTTCTGGGACAATATCGAATTGTGGGAATTAATTGACGATTTTCTGCAAGAAGTTTTTAGCAGTCGAAGACGCGGCTAGCGCCGTAGATATATTTCTATGTTTTACTAAAGAATATTTCAGTTCTTTGTGGTAAACATTAAATACCATGGGGAAAGGGCAATCAAAAGAAACAAACCTGTCTGGTGACACCAATATCCAAATTAATGAACATATTGAACAGTCACCAAGTCACCAAGATCACGAGCTCAAATTGTGGATTATAATCGCAACTTTGATGATCTTACTTCTATTAAAAATACATAAAATAATGAAAAAACGCTGGACCAAGAAATGATTTAAAACAGCACAAAGCATAAATTCAATCGTTTAAAAACCCCACAAATAAAATTAAAATAAAAATAAAAATATATACATTAATATTACAGCTTTATCATTTTACTAGCTGACTAAATGCCTATGACAATAGAGAAATTACACGAAGAAATAAAAATACTTGTGCCAACGCGTTATATGCTCCAATAGAAAACTAAATACTGCTAGAAAACGAAGACTCATTATCAAACTCAGAATTAACATTTCTCGTTAAAGCAGCAAGAAATGCAATTACAGACATCCGTACTACAGTAACCTCGAAAATACAAGAACAATTAGTTGACGAGAAGAGATATACGGACTCCAAAATGACAAACACAACACCAGCAGTCTTTGACATCCGCCAGGTAACGGCGTTAGTACAAATGTACGACGGCACGCCGTTAGGATTGGATGCCTTCGTAGACTTAGTAAATCTATAATTGGAAATTACTACAGCGGAACACTTGCCAATGGCAATAAAATTTATAAAAAGACGTCTATCAGGTATAGCAAGATTGGGCTTACCTGATAATGTAAGTAATATAAACGAGCTAAAAGAAAACGTCAAATCGAGGTGTATGGACATTTCAACACCCGAAAACATAATTGCAAAACTAAAAGCCACCCGACAGAGTGGACCGATAACAAAATTTTGCGAGGAAGTAGAAAATCTAACTACTTCACTCGAACATGTCTACAATTACAGACATCCGTACTACAGTAACCTCGAAAATACAAGAATAATTAGTTGACGAGAAGAGAGATACGGACTCCAAAATGACAAACACAACACCAGCAGTCTTTGACATCCGCCAGGTAACGGCGTTAGTACAAATGTACGGCGGCACGTCGTTAGGATTGGATGCCTTCGTAGACTCAGTAAATCTATAATTAGAAATTACTACAGCGGAACACTTGCCAATGGCAAAAAAATTTATAAAAAGACGTCTATCAGGTATAGCAAGATTGGGCTTACCTGATAATGTAAGTAATATAAACGAGCTAATAGAAAACGTCAAATCGAGGTGTAAGGACATTTCAACACCCGAAAACATAATTGCAAAACTAAAAGCCACCCGACAGAGTGGACCGATAACAAAATTTTGCGAGGAAGTAAAAAATCTAACTACTTCACTCGAACATGTCTACATTAAACAAAGAATACCCCCTGAGGTAGCAAAAACAATGGCCACCAAAGCGAGCCTAAATACCCTTGTATCAGGAATAAACCAACCTGAAGCAAAAACAATATTAAAAGCAGGAAACTTCCATTCAATAAAGGAATCTAGCCAAAAAGCACAAGAAAACTTGACCGAAAATTCAACTACCGCGCAAGTCTTAACCACGCGACCGCTAGACAAAATCACAATCATTTCAAAAACTATAACCGTTTCTCTAGAGGAAACGGGAGAAATTTCTCCACCCAAAACAATTATAGCGCAAATCAACGCTATAACGAACCACACCGTATTTACAACAACAATAACCAATTCCATACTAACAGACCTGAGCGCTCAAACAGCTCAAATTACTCATACTATAACAATAATAACCGAGGCCGTCGGCTCTGAGCCATTACCGTATATACATCCAATGCAAATGCAAACAGCTGTGCCGGTCAATGCACCGAGCGAGCGGCAACAACTGCAACAGCAGAAACAAACGATGCAAAATCATTTTTTCGGGCACATGTGTTGACTTTATATCTAGGCGCTTCTAACTTCATTAAGGTCGGAGTACGAATGACCAACTCAATTTGTACATTACTGATAGATTCCGGAGCAGATATTTCAATTTTTAAAGCAAATAGAATAATACCCAACCAAATTGTGAATAGAAATGTAAGAACAAAACTAACTGGAATAACAGATGGGGAAATAGAAACTACCGCAATAACCGAAGCAGAGTTATTGTTCGGAAATAATGATACCACTAGACATCATTTTCATTTAGTTGGACCAGATTTTCCTATTCAAACAGACGGCATATTGGGCAGAGACTTTTTCATCACCCACAAATGCCAGATCGATCATGAATACTGGTTATTAAATTTTAGTGTAAATAATATAAATGTATCTATACCTATAGAAGATTAAGTTAATGAAAACTATATTATTCCACAACGAAGCGAAGTGATTAGAAAATTAAGCAATCAAACTATAACAGAAGACATGGTAATCTTTTCACAGGAAATTAAACCAATAGTTTTCTGTGGAAACGCTATCATATCCCCACAAAACCTTTATATAAAAATCATGAACACAAGAAAATCACCTGTAAATATATCCAACTTAGAATTTACATCTGAAATGGAACCCTTGGTGAATTACAATATAATGAAATTTAACAATAAGCCCCTGAACGATACAAGAAACCATAAACTATTGAACGAAATAGACATGAACAACGTACTAAAGAATCTAATATTGAAATATACAGATATATTCTCTACCCCAGAAGAACCCTTGACGACCAATAACTTCTATAACCAAAATATCAACCTAAACGATAACGTTCCAGTCTACATTCCTAACTACAAAACGATTCATTCACAACACGACGAAATACAAACACAAGTCAATAAAATGCTGAACGACAAAATTATAGAACCTTCTATATCACCCTACAATAGCCCCATTCTCCTAGTACTAACAAAATCAAACGACGCAAAAAGAAAATGGAGACTTGTGGTAGATTTTAGACAACTAAACAAAAAAATTCTAGCAGACAAATTTCCTTTACCAAGAATTGATACAATTTTGGATTAACTTGGTAGAGCAAAATACTTTTCGACACTAGATTTAATGTCAGGATTTCACCTTTAGAAAATAACTCAAGAAAATTTACAGCCTTTTCAACACAAAGTGGACACTACCAATTCACACGTTTACCTTTCGGACTAAATATTAGCCCAAACAGTTTCCAAAGAATGATGACGATTTCCATGCCTGGACTTACACCAGAACACGCATTCGTTTACATTGACGATATAATAGTGATAGGATTTTCCATCCAACACCATTTACAAAATTTAACAAAAGTTTTCGAAAGAATTAGAAAATACAATCTAAAATTAAACCCAAACAAATGTAAATTTTTTAATACCGAAGTAACATATCTAGGACATAAAATTACAGATAGAGGAATATTACCTGATAGTACAAAATACGACGCCATCAGTAACTATCCGGTACAGAAAAACAGCGACGACACTAGACGATTTGTAGCTTTCTGCAATTACTACCGTAAATTCGTACCAAATTTCGCAACGATAGCACACCCTCTTAATCAACTCCTTAAGAAAAACAAACAATTCGTTTAGACTAATGAATGCCAAAACACATTAAAACTATACCTCATGTCACCTAAATTACTTCAATACCAAGATTTCACACTACCCTTTATACTCACAACCGACGCTTCAGACGTAGGTTGCGGAGCTGTACTTTCTCAAATCAGAAACGGAAACGACTTACCTATAGCTTTTGCGAGCAAAATCTTTACCCCGGGAGAAAAGAAAAACAATTTACGGTCAAGACAGACCACCGACCTCTAGTATATCTATTTAACATGAAGAACCCTACTTCTAAGCTAACAAGAATGAGATTAGATTTAGAAGAATTTGATTTCAACATAGAATATATTTATGGAAAAAGCAACGCTACGGCAGATGCCTTATCCAGAATTATAACAACCTCCGATGAATTAAAAGCCCTCAACGTATTTAGAGTCAACACAGCCATGACAAAATAATGCTTAGTTTTTTACGATTTTTTGTGTGTTTCCTTAAGCATATTGATTTTGTTCGATATTAATCGTATTCGAAAGTGTATTCTACAAAATCGGTCATTTTAGTGTGCATCGAGTTTGAGCCTGTTCATAAGCTATTTGCCGTTAATTCGGATGAAGTTTTTATTGTTTTGGCACCACACTGATTGTTAGAACCAGTACCTCTTCTTTTGTTCATTAACTTGCTGCTGTGTGTTTGGTGAACCAGAACAAAACAAAAATGGAAAAAAAAGCTTTGCGGAGAATGCCACTTGCTGATCAACGAATTGGAACCAGTGCGTTGTGGTTTTTGTGATGCATTCTTTCACATCAATTTTGATAGTCTTTCTGCTCAGGTTCGCCAACTTTTCGATCTGATCGAAGCGCTTGGCAAGCAGGTCGAAAATTGAGCAAATAAGCGATCCTCTGCCAACTCTATGAACACAAGCGGCTGGCCAAAATTAGGAGTAAAACGTCGCCGTGGAAACAATGGACAAGCCGTGCAAGATGCTGCTGTACATGGAACCAAATCTATCGATCTGAGCGATTTATCTGTTCCGTTCATTGTTTCTCCAGTAGCATCAAACAAATTTTGGCTCTACTTATCTGGATTTTAACCATTGGTGACCGTTGAAGATGTGCAAAAATATGTCTCTCGCTGTCTCGATGTATCTGACGCTGTCGATGTCGTACGGCTTGTTCCAAAAGATGCGGATCCAACCAAATTGCGTTTATATTGTTTAAAATCGGACTAGACCCATCTTTAAAAGAACAATCACTTGACGCATCGACCTGGCCCAGTGGACTTCTCTTTCGCGAATTTGTCGATCACGTTAAAGTGCGTACTGCTGAAAGAGGAGCACTTACGACCCCTTTAGACAACGGCACTCCTCAACCATCGTCGTCGCAGCCTCGGATCCGGGACACCCAGTAACAAGCACTAAGGAAGTCTCCCTACCACTCCACCCAGTCGTGCTCTCCGAAGACATCCATCATCGTCATCGTCCCGGTCCTGTGGTCGGTGATGGTAGAGGAGGCTTCCGACATGCTACTCCAGGCGAGTATAATGAGCTACTAGAACCCGCTGTACTTGACAATTTTCCGCTTTCTAGTGTTACTTTTTCGAATGGTTTACGCATTTACTACCAGAACGTGCGTGGATTGAGGACAAAAAGGCGGGTGGGTAATGTCAGAGACATAACTGGATGTCGTGAATACGAAAACAACTGACATGTTCCTTCACACTTCCGGATATCAATTAGTTGATCAATTGTATGAATTATGCAAGCATTCCCCTTTTCACATTTTTCGCAAATACAAAGAAGGCTTTACTTAATATCGATTACTGTGAATTTCACACAGCGAAAAGTGCACAAATCGAATCAAACAGTTCTAGATTTGCACTAAACTGAGGATTTTTACCTTCGAAATCCTAATAGTTTTTAAAAGTTAGCCATTAGAAAGGCTGATTTTGTGTGATGCTCCCAACCGTTGTCCTCTTTTCGTTGTTTTTTCATCAATGCAAACGACTAGCAGCTGTGACGTACTCGTTCTTTTCGGAAGCGATATTAGCTTTGCAAACGACACACAATACATCTGCTCGCAGTGGTGGTAGAATCTAAACAGATCCAATTTTTGTTAGGAGGTTTCTTTTTACGTAATTTCGTTTGTAGCTTTTTCACTAATGGGCGGTCCTTACTGCTATAAAAATAGCAGCATATAGAATTTTGATGTCGATTATCTCATTTCGGATTTACATTTCATTGAAAGAAGCTAACGGGATGTTGTACGGGATTCATTCCTGCCTTTCAGAAGGACCAAATTGTGGAACTCACTACGATATTAAGCACTGTTCGGAACATTTTTCTCGAACGATTTGTTGTACAGCAGCCGATATATTGTTCTCTTCTTCAAAACGCGTTCTGATTGGCTGGTGTTGACATGGGTCAAATGAGACAGGTTTTTCATTAGTGTACTATTGAAATACTTCAATGCTGTTGCTATACACGTTTAAGTTGAAAAAGTTCGATTCTATTGGTAGTTAAATTATATAAATCCTGTCACAGATCACTGAGCTATGAGCTTTAAAAATACGAGAAAGGTAAACGCGCCTTATGAATTATCCTCTTTGATACTCGTTTATACCAAACATTTCAGAAAAGTTAAATTTTGAATTATTTGAGAGTATGTCACACAACTGAACATTTTATCATAGAATTGTGATCATATTTCCGATGGCTTGTAGCAAAAATTATGTTGATTCGTTAGATACAACAAGAGATATTCACGATCAAAAACTTATCACTCTCTCAGAGGGTACATTTTGAAAAGGCGCCCCATAGTAAAGTAGGTCGTATTCACGACAAAATTGATGCATTCTTCCTAGCTGTTTCGGATGCCGAATACGACATTATCGTCCTAACGGAAACCTGGCTGAATGATCAAATTTCCTCTGTGCAACTCTTCGGTCACCTGTATGCTGTTTACAGGAGTGATCGCTCCCCGCTGAACAGCCACAAAACACGCGGAGGAGGCGTACTGATCGCAGTATCGAAAAAATTTCGCAGTTCAATTGATAAAACAATCATATCTGTATCGCTTGAGCAGTTATGGGTATTGGTTGAACTCCCACGAAATTCGCTTAGCATCGGAGTAATCTACCTGCCCCCTGATCGTAAAAACGACTCGGTGAGTATCAATGAGCACATAGACTCCTTGAGTTCGATATCTTCCCGATTAAGCTCTCACACTCCTGCGCTATTGTTCGGTGACTATAATCAATCCGGTTTACGATGGTGTTTTTCTGAAGGCGGATTACCTTTCGTTAATCCACTGCTGTCGCAAATTCCGACTGCCTGAAGCACTCTTCTCGATGGGTTCAACCTGAATGGATTTACCCAGATTAATACATTGCTGAATCGAAACGATAGTCTGTTAGATTTAATACTCGCAAATTATGTCGCTTTACCGGTCATAACCGTTTTCTCGCCAGTTGAGCCACTGATTGACCTTGACGCGGACCATCCCGCTCTAGACGTTGAGTTTAAGATACCAACGCCAACTGAATACGACGAACCATCTATCTCATTCTCTCTTTACTTTCGTCGAGTCGATTATGCCGAACTGAACGATCTACTTTCCGTTATCGACTGGCGATTCATTGAAAGGACTGCTAATGTCAATGACGCTGTTGAATGTTTCTGCTATGCTGTAGAAAGTGTTGTTTCCCACGCTGTTCCAGCTAGTCGTCCACCGCTAAAACCGCCGTGGTCTAATCCACTTTTACGTGCTCTTAAGCGAACACGTTCTGCCACCTTACGAAAATATTGTAACACTCGTTCGCAGTACATCAAACAACAACTGAATACAGTAATTAGACAGTATCGTCGTTACAACATTTTTCTATATCGTTGCTATATTAAACGTATTGGAATGAATCTTCGTCGAAACCCTAAACGTTTCTGGTCCTTCGTTAACTCAAAAAGGAGAGAGGCTCGCCTTCCGCACTCTATGTACTTAACCGATGAAACGGCCCGCAACGAAAAGAAAAAGTGCGATTTATTTGCCCATCATTTTAAACAAACATTCAACGAAAGTTCTGCTACACTGATGCAAATAGACGAAGCAGTTACAGATGTGCCTCGTGATATTTTTAATTTCAAGATTCCGCTTGTAACCGAAGAAATGGTTAGAGTCGCATTGAACAAATTGAAGTTGTAGTTCGCTGCTTAACCTTTCAACTATACAATGTGAGTTTCCTTCTCAATGGAAGTTCTCCTATCTGTTTCCTGTTCACAAAATAGGTGATAAACGCAATGTCTCCAATTATCGAGGAATAACGTCTTTGTGTGCTTACTCAAAGCTGTTCGAAATTATTGTGAACGATTCCCTCTTTGCCAGCTGTAGGAACTACATAGAGAACGAGCAACATGGGTTCTATCCGAAACGTTCGGTGTCATCTAATCTCATGTTGTTCACTTCGAAATGTGTGCAGAGTATGGAAGACGGATGACAAATCGACGCAGCGTATATGAATCTCAAAGCAGCATTTGACCGAGTGGATCATGGAATTCTTCTATCAAAATTGCAACGACTGAGAATCTCATCGATGAGCGTGGAATGGTTCAGATCCTACCTAACAAACCGTTATGTCAGTGTAAAAATTGGCTCCTCGATTTCAGAAGTTTTCTCAAACCTGTCCGGAGATCCGCAAGGCAGTAATCTTGGTCCGCTGCTGTTTTCGATTTTCATGAACGATTTTCTGCTACTGTTACCATCGGAATGCAGACTCTCCTATGCCGATGACACAAAAATCTTTAAATGTGTCAAATGTCTCCTGGATTGCGTTGAGATACAGGAAATGGTACAAACGTTCGTTGAATGGTGCTCAAAAAACTATTTATGTTTAAGTATCGAGAAATGCTGTATCATCTCCATCGTAAAACTGATCCTGTCATATTCGATTATTTCATTGTGGGAAGGTCCATGACACGACTGGAGAATATAAAGGATCTTGGTGTTATTCTGGATCAAAAAATGACTTTTAGACTTAATTATGACGAAATTTTTGCCAAAGCCAATCGTCAACACGGTTTCATCATGAAGATTGCCTCAGAGTTTCGGGATCCGTTGTGTTTGAGATCTTTGTATTGCTCACTTTTACGCTCTATACTTGAGTCAAACGCTGTGGTATGGTGTCCTTACCATGCTCTCTGGAATACTAGGATTGAAGCTGTTCAACGAAAATTTGTGCGATACGCTCTGCGCCGGCTACCGTGGCGTGACACCATGAATTTACTGCCCTATACCGATCGATGTCGTCTATTGAATCTTGAGCCATTGGAAACACGACGAATCATTGCTCAAGCTACATTTGCTGCTAAACTGCTTTTGGGGGATATTGACAAAGGTGGGCACCTTTGCTAATGCGGTTAAATCTCTACGCACCGGAAAGATCACATCGGCAACGCAATTTTCTGCTGCTGGAATCAAGGAATACGGTTTATGGACAGCACGAAACTTTTCGCTCTGTCTGTACGAGATTCAACGAGTTTTTCCAGTATTTCGATTTTAATATGTCGTCCCGTGTGTTTCATCAAACTCTACTTGACCTTTTTCATATTGTGTATCGTTAAAATTAATTTTAGTTCATTAATTTTTATTCATTAAGACAAACTATGTCAGATGAATCATAAGAAACAAATAAACAAATAAACAAATAAATAATAATATAAATAATAACAACAATATTAACAACGACAATTTTAACAATAAACCGACAACTGTGAAAGACAAACTACCAACGACAAAAATAAAGCGACTGATCACCTTGTTATCTATACGACCGAAAACCGACTGAAACGGGAACCTTACCCAAGTTAAGAATTACTGTAGAAAATACATACCTAATAATTAGCATATACAAAGACAGGCAAATGAAAATAAATAAAGTCGCAATATCGACAGAAGAAGCAATATTTAAAAGGGTACCCATGAATATATTCAAAACATTAGTACAACAAACGAATAAAAACATACAAATAATAATGTGTCATCCTCCCAAGTTCATCGGTGAACCTGGCAAGATACCATGAAACCCCTACGGGAGGACACGAAGGACAGCATCGTCTGTACCTCAAAATAAGAGAATATGAACGGAACTATTTCACGATTCATAAAGGCCTGTGAGTCGTGTAAGAGGAATAAAATTTTTAAACACACTAAAGAAAAAGGCTGGTGGGTAATGCAAGAGACATAACTGGATGTCGTGAATACGAAAACAACTGACATACTCCTTAACACTTCCGAATACCAATTAGTTTGAATTATGCAAGCATTTCCCTTTCCCACATTTTTAGCAAAAACAAAGAAGACTTCACTTGATCTCGATTACTGTGAATTTCACACAGCGAAAAGTGCAAAAATCTAACCAAACTGTTCTAGATTTGCACTACACTGCGGATATTTCCTTTCGATTTGCGAACAACAAATCCTAATAGTTCTTAGAAAACTTTTAGAGCTATTAGAACGACTGATTTTGTGTAATGCTCTCCACCGTTGCTTTTTCGCCAATGCAAATGACTGGCAGCTGTGACGTTATCGCTCTTGTCGGAAGCGAAACTAGCTTTGCAAACGACACAAAATACATCTGCTCGCAGTGGCGACAGAATCAAAACTGATAAAATTTTTATTGAGAGGCTTGTTTTTACCTGATTTCGTTTGTAGCTTTTTCACTGATGGACGGTCCTAACGGCTATAAAAATAGCAGCATATAGAATTTTAATCAATATTTCATTTCGGATTTGCATTTCATTGAAAGAAACTATCCGGATGCTGTACGGGATTCATTCCTGATTTTCAGAAGGACCAAATTGTGGGACTCACTACGGTATTAAACACTGTTCAGAACATTTTCTCGAACGATTTGTTGTACAGCAGCAGATATTTTGTTCTCTTCCTCAGAACGCGTTCTGATTGGCTGGTGTTGGCATGGGTCAAATTAGACAGGTTTTTCAATAGTGTACTATTAAAATACTTCAATGCTTTTCCTTTACACGCTTAAGTTGAAAAATTTCGTTTCTATTTGTAGTTAGATTATATGAATCCTTTCACAAATCACTGTGCTATGAGCTTTAAATATACGAGAAAGGCAAACGCGCCTTATGAATTATCCTCTTTGATACTCGTTCATACCAAACATTTCAGAAAAGTTTAATTTTGAATTATTTGAGATTATGTCACACAACTGAATATTTTATCATAAAATTGTGATCATATTTCCGACGGAAAGTAGTAAAAATTATGTTGATTCGTTAGATACAACAAGAGATATTCACGATAAAAAACTTATCACTCTCTCAGAGGGTAAATTTTGAAAAGGCATAGTAAAGTAAGTCGTATTCACGACAAAAAACGCTTTTTGACATGAATTTCATTTATGGAAGTAACAGGAACACAAGGTTTGAGCACACAGCAGGCGCGTTTGAATTGTCATAGCAAAACCTGCACTTCTACAGGGTAGATGTGAATAGTGAACAAACATCAAAACAATAACAAATTTTACTAACATATTTGGTCTTGATGTTCCTGTGCTGTCATAGCAATACTTCATATTTTCTTGATATTTCATCGAAGGAATCTTCTTGATATATTAGACAATATATGTTTAGCATCAAGATTTGTTATTATATCTTATTTCGTTATTGATGAGGTATACCAATTTCATTAAGTACAATTGATCCAGTGGTTCCTCTTCGAATGGAATACAATTGAATAAACTGCATCAGAATCAGATAAGAGATATTCCTATGATGTACTATTCTCAATGCTAGAAAATCAAATCACTGAAAAATTCGACTTCTATAAATGTTTTGCTCTTGCTTTGATGTTACAATGGCAGAATTTTATATTTTGTTGCTATTTTCTCATGCAGACTTTCCAATAATTTTTTATATTTTAACTCTTATTTCAAACTAAATAATGTTATTTTCTACCATTGAGATGTTTGGCTTTAATAATTGGTTTTCAAATCACTTTTAGCCGGGCTGTTACTTCTGTGTATGATATTCAAGCTAAAGTGGGTAAATTTATCAGCTGCATGACATGCTTTATGATTAAACATGTTTTTCTTATCATTATAATCATCGATAATCACAGCATATCTGTTAATATTATTTGCTGGTTTTATTGATATTACTCCGCCAACATGGTTTTGCTAAATTAATTTTAAATACATCAAGAAGCATGCAATTTTGATGCGACCGACCAAACAAACTTTTTGAAATTCTTTTATTCTATGTGTGGTTATTATCCACATCTGCTTACTACCTATCATTAGATTTCCGAAAGTTAAAAAATCATTTTTTCGGTATTTTAACGATATCAAACTAACTAGAGATTATAAGAGGAGAAAGAATATGAAATCATAGAGCCATAGTACTCAAGGAAGAGCAAGGATGTGAAGAATAAAGTGCGGAAAATTGAGACGTGACAAGGGTCATTTAAGTAAGCAGAAGGCTTCTCGTATCTAAACTTTTACCTTCTACCAGAGGAGTCGAACTTAGGCATCATAAAGATACGAGTCATCCGAGTCTCTGATATGTCAGAAAGTAAAGGCAAAGGTCGTTTGCCATTTACTGTCCGAACCGGCAAAAGTAAAGTTACGAGAAGTTGTCACATTCTGCCCACGACGGTTTCTCACACAATGTGTTTCATTGTGTTACTATTTTCTCATCTCTATACAGTTAGTTATAACACCGGAATGGAAGATTTGTCCGAAACTATTGCTTGAGTGCCTGGAGTTGTAGCGTATGGCTATGCGTCCCAGGGTGCAAGCGGCGCACGGACAGCGCTCCATTCATCGCTGTGTGTGATGGAATCCCATCAAATTTTTTTTTTTTACTTTTTACTTTTTTTATTTATGACTTCTGGTCAGTCAGTAATTTTTACTTTTTTCGGTATTTTAACGATATCAAACTAACTAGAGATTATAAGTTTATAAGTAAGATCGTAAAAGTTTAGATACGAGAAGCCTTCTGCTTACTTAAATGACCCTTGTCACGTCTCAATTTTCCGCACTTTATTCTTCACATCCTTGCTCTTCCTTGAGTACTATGGCTCTATGATTTCATATTCTTTCTCCTCTTATAATCTCTAGTTAGTTTGATATCGTTAAAATACCGAAAAAAGTAAAAATTACTGACTGACCAGAAGTCATAAATAAAAAAAGTAAAAAGTTAAAAAATCCATAATTGAAAGCGATTGGTGCACCCAAACTCATATACGTTGACTAAATTTGTCAGTGCATAACTTAAGTTAAACCGTGTGAAGGCATCTCTTTTTTCTCATATAAGCAAAATTTATTAATTTCGCTAATTTATTCGCCTCTCCGTGCACTTTTGCTGATCACAACAGAAATGATTTCCTGCATCATTCATTTCCGAATTTACAAGAAAAAGCTGTTACATCAACAAATCCACGTTTTTATATATAATGTATACGTTTATTGTTGAGATTTTTTCAGGAAATAGGGCAAACCAGTAATACAATTAGGTATTTCAAAAATGCGTCCATTGAAAATATTGGACGTTACATTCCAACAACCCTCTCCCCTTCCCCCTGTCGCAAAAGGTCACGTTTTGTATAACACCCCCTTCCCCTTGCGGCGTGACGTTTTTTTTATGGAGAGCCCCTAATACTAAATGAGAAAAATATAATGCTAGAGCAAATAATCTGATTTTGTGAGGAACACCCTAAGTTGCTCTTTAATAGCTGTAACACTAAAACCGTTGCAGATACTACCATGGTGTGGCGAGCAAAGCTGTTCGATATAAGTTCATCTACAATTTTGCCGAAGAATGCAGTCCTCTATCTCAACACATCCAGAAAATAAGAGCCACCCTAATACCATGTACATCGACATATGGCTTATCTTCACTGATCATTTGTTTTGAAGACATTATAGCTCTAAAGTATAAGGTTAAGCCACACATGTTTTGTCCCCCTGAATTGTGGATCCGGACCACTGTGCAATGCAATTTAACTCGGAAATTTTAAAATTTCCGATCTTTTACCTATTTTTTGAGATTCTACGGCAAACCTTAATCAAAATCAGATTTTAAGTAGTTATCAATTGCGTTTGGGTTGTGCATAAAAATTGTTAAGATCTTTTGTCCAATACAAAAATTTAACTATTTTTAGGGTTTTAGGTTATTTACTAAAATTTTCAGTGAAATTCAAGTTTCAGATTTTTTGTAAATTTTGTGCATGATAAATTTCCAACTAAAATAATAAAAAAATATATGTCATAAAATTTAAAAGTTTTGACTTGATATTGTTTGACAAAATTTTCCCAATAATAGAAATTCTCTGTATTTGTACCAAATTTCTTGAGATTCTTCGAACGGATATATAATTTTGGTCATCAATACATTGTTTCTGGTAATGATTCCAATATTCTGAATCAAAAAATGTACATGTCATCGCTTTAATTTTTGAGTTATATACAAACATGTGAAAAAGAATGAGAAATTCATATATATTTATAAATTCATCGATTTTTTAATGTTTTCTTTTGATTGTGCAGGAATGGTAGTTGAGCGAAAATTGTAGCTGGTATCACTAGCAATCGAATGATGTGTAAAAGTATATAGGTCATCGCTTTGAATTTCGAGATATTTATGATCATTGTAAAAAGTCTCACCTTTTCTTATCTATCTACAGTTTTCATTATAACTTTGGGTAGAAAACCCTATTTTTCGTTTTTTTCAGTGCATTTTATTTCTGGAAGTATTACCTTTTAAAAGGACAACAAATTTTGAAGATCGGTTGACTAACATCAAAGTTATGACTCGGTAAGGTTGAAGTTCTCAATATCCGATTCGCGATGCAGGTGCGGAATGAATATAGATAGGGTACATTTTGAGCTTGAAAAAAAACTTGGAACGGGAAAAATCAGATTTTCAGTAGTTTTTCCTAAAAGATTGTCAATAGTGATAGTCTTAAAATAATCTACAAACTTCACAAAATTCGAGGGTGAAAAATTTATCGAAATTGGTCAAGTAACAACTGAGCTATGATAGCTCAA